>NC_056557.1:13893492-13901777 GCF_013358625.1 Macadamia integrifolia
CTCTCTCTCTCTCTCTCTCTCTCTCTCTCTCTCTCTCCCCAATGTCTCCCACCCCAACCTTCCCGCCTTTGCATAACCCCTCCCCACACTCAATATCTTCTCCATCCCCATCTTTGCATCTCCCTCCCAGTCCTCTCCCCCACCCTAACCTCTCGCTAATCCTCACCCACCATTTCCACCCTCCTCGTCTCTACAGCAACTGTATGTTGCACAAGCACCATTTGTCACTCAGGTCTTCCCATAATATAACAATGTGAGAGCTACAAAATTAAGTTCGATAGTTTTATCTTCCTAAGTATCTGTTTATTGCATGATGTATGAGTAGGTCAATGCAACCATATGAAGTTGAGCTAAAATGTTGTGTTCCATGCAAGCAATGTTAGCATTAAAAAAATAACTATTGTTTCTAAACATAAAAACAACAGAAACATTACCAAACGGGACTTAGGCTACGTTTGGTAACGTTTCTGTTTTAGAAACGACGTTTCGTGTCAAAAACAGGAATTTTAGTTTATGTGTCAAAATGCCTTTTTACCTTTTGTCGTTCCATCAATTCTCATTTCTAGTGTTTTTTTTTTTCCCCCACTTTTTGTTAAAAAAAAAGAAAAAAGAAACGAAACATGCCATAAATGCACCGAACGCTTTATTCCATTTTTTATTCCCATATAATGAAAAAACTACAGAAACGTTTTCTAGAACGTTATCAAACGCAGCCTTCGAAAACCAGACTTGGGCCTTCACCCACTAGATGTAGTTATAGATTTATTTATTTATTTATTATTTTTTTTTTTTGCGGCACCACAATCCTCTGAATCCTAAGCATTTCTCATTCCTATCCTTGTATGGCCTGAACTATAAAATATGATTCTTTCCTTGGTGCCATGACAAGCATGGTATTTTCTGTACTAATTGATGTAGTTCATAGAAAAATAGGTTGTGGAAAAAGGAAGTGTTCTTACTTCTAGAAGTGTTTTGAAAGACATGGTAACCTTCTAGAAGTGTTTTGAAAGACATGGTAATGCAGTTAGAAATAAGCCTTGGTTGGGTTATATATGTGTTAGGCTTTAATCCAATGAGTTTTCTTTGTAATGAGTTACTTTAATGGGCTTAGGGTATGGGATTATTTAGATAAGTGTCTTTATTTCTTTAGACTTGATTAGAATTCTATAAGTCTAGTCTTGTTTTGATTAAATTTCCTACTCAGGTCATTTTACATATTCAAAAGGATTGGGTTAGGCTTTTCCTTTTATGTTTGATAGCCAAAAAATGAAAAGAAAAGAGAAGAAAAAAATGTACAAAAGACATCATAAGACAAAAATAATGATTACACAATGATTTTTTTATGTCTCTCCTCAAATTCTTTTTTTTATTTTGAATATTTTTTCTTTCTTTTCTTTTCTTAGTTACCAAACATATAAGTGTTGCATAGTAACCACATGAATAGGTAGCGATCCCTTTCCCTATATTTAGTAAATCAATTGCATATGAAACATCCTTGAATACAGATACACCCACAAATTATCCCCATCACAAATACAAAGCAAAAAACCAAGAAAGAAAGCGCTGAGAGAAAAATTGCAACAGTTCCAAGAGCTATCTATAAATGAGATGAAAATTTTTATTTTCCATCGAGTGCAGTTCATGAAATGATACAAAGCTTTCTTCCAAATAACAGATACCATTCAAAGATCAATAAACTAATGAAATGCCAAAAACAACGATTTTGAGTGAAGGCCAGCATAGGATTCCAATCTATTCCGGAAAGCATGGCCTCAACTGAGATCTGGCTTCTTGCTTTCTGAGATCAGATGTTTTCTCTAACTACAATTATAACAAAATTAATGTGACTTCCTCCATTACAGATCCTCAAATGGATCTACCAAGTCAAATGGGAAAATTTGGACTTTAATTTCGATAACACGATCCTTGTTGTAGGAAATGTGAAAATAAATGTGATTACGAAGGAAGTACTTGAAATCGCTGGGGTCAGTCTTGCCTTACTTTTTATCCTTTTTAATGTACACCGTTCCAATAAACCCACCCATTGGCAAATCATCATAGTACATCCGGAAGTAGTAGTCCTTAGTGATTGCATTTCGGAACTGAGCTACCTCCTCCTCCTTAGACAGCTTCTTTTTGCAGACAACCTCATAGTCTTTCACACCTAGGAACTCAAGCTTGTAGGGAGCACTAACTAAATGATCTCCGTTCAAGAATTCACCAAGAGTTTCTTTCTTCTCAGTCACATGAGCTGCAATTATCCAATCAATAACCAACTTCCATATTGTCATTCAAAAATCCAAAAAAAGCTAACACGTGAGAAACAAGAAACTCACCTGGGGAACAGAATGGAAGATCAAAATACCGATTAGTTTCACTGAAACCGGAAGTACAGTCAACAGAATCAGGCCAATATTAGAATCAAGAATAACTTTTGTTATTTAAAATTTAAGAGAAAAAAAAAATAATAAATAATAAATAAAGGAAAAGGAAGCTTTCTCCAATGTAAACACATTACAGATCAAAATACTCGGCAATTCGTTACAAGGCATCAAATTTAATTGAAAATATCGGTCATTTCCCGAAGTCGTCCACCCCCCTATGTTTCCTCAATTTCTCAAAGCATAAACGAAAATAGCACAAAGCTTTCACCAAAAGAGAGCGAACTTAGAAGAATCTAGGTCCGTTATCCCCAAAAGCCCATTTAAACCATCCAGATCTAAATTCAAGACCCTCAAATCTACACACCACAAGTAAATTCAAGGGAAAATTACAAGATTCTACAAAATCAGATTTTCCTTTACGAAACTATCCATTAATTTTTCCGTTAACAAAAATACACAATGTTGGGTTGGGATTTACAAAACTACCAAAAACAGTGATTCTCCTTCATCCTCTTACATGTTTTGACATTTCCCCCCTAATTCCCTCAACCAGCCCTTTATCCCTAACCCCATTGTCTTTCACATACCATTGTCCCTGCCATCATCACCACCCCACCCCCTCGTCTTCTCCGACAACCATCACCACTCCATTGCAACCCACCCACTCGGCAGGTTGGCGCCACCCAGCCCCATCCTTCACCCTCCTCTCAGAGCGACCACCCTTCTACTCCATTCTACTCCACCCCACCCCACCCCATGCTTCCCCGCCCCACTCGACAACCCGGCTCCACTCCCTCCTTTCTCACCCCACCCTCCCTTGTATACCCATCCCACTCTATAACTATCCATCCAAACATGAGCAGCACTGCATATCTCACAACCCATCGCTGTGAGCTGCAAAATTTCACAATCCAGCCCACGCACACCACCCATGTGCCCCTCCATCACATGCACTGACCCTGCCATTCATGACCCCACCTCCCTTCCCTACAACCCCACCCCTGCCCTGCACTGCCATTCCCTATTACCAACCCCCGATAATGCCACCCCACCTTGTAACTACCCCTTTCCCCATCCAGCCCACCCCTCTCCGAAATCTCAACAGCACTCGCTCGATACCCACTCCACCCCCTGCAACTACCCTTTCCCCAACCTAGACAACAGAGCAATTGTTACAGCGGCATGGACCAAAGCATTCTACGACTGGATTTGCAGATGGGATGGAATGGGGTCTGGTGTGAGGGTGGGTGTTGTAGTTAGGAAGAAGAAGAAGTTGAGGAGGGAGCACCTCATCCATATGCATCGCATTGCCATTGCAAGCCCACCCCTATCCCACCCCTGTGCATCGTCTCTGTCTCACCCTTGCAATCTCTCACCCCCTATGCCTTGTACATTCCCACACCATGTAATCGTTCACCGTACCAAACACCTCTCGACAATCACTCCCTACAATCACACATCGGTGAGAGAGGGTCTGGGTTGGGACCATGGTTGCAGGGGTGGGCTTTGAATGGGGCTAGATGGGGCCAGGGGTTGAGTGGAGCTAAGTGCTATGGCCGGTGGTTATACCCAAAGGTTGAGGATGGGGTTGCGATTGGTAGAGGCAATGGACGCAAGGCAGCGGGGGCTAGTGGAATAGTAGAGGGCACAAGGTAGTGGCGGTGGGAGCTGGTCAGACCGTGAAATGATAATGGTAGGGAGTGAGAGAGGAGGATGAAGGCGGTTGCCGGTTGGGAAGAGGTGTAGTAAGGGCGGGGGGACTCACGGGAAGTAGGGGTGGAAAAGGGTGGAGGGCTGGGGTGAAGGATTGAACATAGGAGGGCACATGGCAGAGGGATTGGATTGAATCAATTGTTCCCATCAATCACCTCTCTCTCCCTCTCTCTCTCTCTCTCTCTCTCTCTCTCTCTCTCTCTTGCTTTGTTCTCAAGGTAAGAAAAAAATCAACATAACTATTTTTAGGCAATAAGCATATGAAAGACTTAGCCACACATATCCAAATACCATGTTTACATATTAATCATCGGGGAAGGGATTTAGACAGTAAAGCTTGCATGTATGGCAGAGGAAAATTTTGAATTCATAAAGTAAACAAAGCTCTTGAATATCTAGGATTTTATTATTACTTCTTGGATAGATATTATTAACCCATGAGAATTTACCATGGATGCAAATCTTCAGTGAGATTGGTAAAAAAAACTTCAACTAGACTGGAGAGCGCTGAAACAGGAAGGAGAAAGAAGGAACGGCCTTGAAGAAGAAGCAAGAAGAGAGAGAGAGAGAGGATCGAGATTTCTAAGAGGAATCAAAGGAAGAGTCCGCTTATATTGGGATCTCTATTAGCAGAATTAACATATTTAACACGTGTCAATCATATCACTTAGGTGAACATTCACTGGGCTCCGAACGTTCCGCATTCATTTTTTTCTGCACATACCAAGACCATTTTTCCGAAGCTTAATTAAGTATAATATTGGTTAATTAGTTAGCTTAATATTACCTAACATTAATTAGTTGATAATGTTTTCACACAAAAAATATAGTTAGACATGTTTAGGATTAATTAGTTAGTATAATATTAGTTAATTAGTTTAATGTTTGATAAGCATGATTAATGGTAGTTGTTAAGCATAGCTAAAGCAAGCGTTTGTAGGGATTACATGTAAGAGTGAGAAGGTGTTAGGCACCCACTTTGCTTAAGAAAAATTGATATTTTTATCAAACGCTAAAGTTTGAACTTTCTCCCTATAGGACCGGCGAAAGTGGTATTCCCAATAAGGAAGAGAGATTGATTCTAGCTAGGGATGACCTTTGGTCATTCTTTCAACACTAGACGTTGCGCGAACGTTCTCTCTTGTAGATTACACTTGTATGATGACATGCTTGGATAACTCCATTGTTTCTCTTTGTACTAACTACGTCATTTTGCGTCACTTGTGCACATATAAGCATAGAATGGTGTCCCTCAGACACTTTAGTATAGTCGATGAAATACCCTAAGATACCCTCTTGCATACATCATGTACAGACATGGATCATATAAATTTCAGAAAAGGAACGCTTGAGCAAGTCTTAAGTAAAGTAATGCTTGAAAAGCTTCTCATGCATCAAGCTCATCTTGGCATGGTCTTTCATATTTGTCCTTAGATTTTTCACATTATCCTCACTGAAAGGTGCACAAGATATTGTTGCCACTCCGTTTTGGTTGCCAAGCAGAAGGAAGAATTGGAGCCAAGTCACTGCAACCGCAGTCAAAGAAATAGAATCTAAAAGGGTATTTTAGAAAACACTATAACCTATGAGTGCATTTGTGAATCCTATGGAGAAGTGAATGATTCCATTTATTTGGCCGTTAGTAGGGGTTACAGCTACTTGACTGCAACTCAAGTAGCAGACAAATTTTTCCAAAGAATTAGGTTTAAAGTTGGTTATCATGTAATCTAACCCTGCTTCCAGAACAAAGTATTGAACAATGTGAGAGCTATAACATTAACTTCCATAGTTTTATCTTCCCTAACTATCTATTGATTGCATGATGTGTGAGTACATCGATACAATGATACGAAGTTGAACTGTTGGAGGAAGCTCACCAGAGGGGCACCACAATGTTGTGTCACATGCAAGAATGAAACAATGCGGGAAGAAAATCAACAGATAAGTCTGGTCAAAATCATTCCATCACTACACCTTTTTTCCAAGTACGTGAATAATGTTCCATAAACAATTTAGCGCTTAAGCTCTCGCAACTTACAAACACCATATTTAATTTGAGCCGTTGATCATTTTATAAATAATCTAAGTCGTCCATTGCTCCTATTTCTCCATCGATAACTTATACCTCTACAGTAGGTTTCCCATTTCTGTTAGAGTTTTCATCCGGCTTGATGGTCGAGGGGCAGCTCCAACTATTGGTGGTCCCCTCATGTCTCTGCAACTCGGTTTCATCCCCACTGTTAATGGAGAAGGAGGTGGTGTGATGGAGGACTAGGGGCAGGTGGGTTGGTGCACAGAGGAAGGGCTGTGAAGCTCAAAGAAGGGTTCAAGAAGATTGCAGCGGTTGGGCGCAAATGGTACCGATCAACCAGTTGGTTGTATTCTAAGGTGAGACGAGCGAGGTAGAGTTGACTCTCCGTGCCTATTTTGTTTCTATCTTCGTCGCATGAGCAACCAGAGGGGGCAGAAGCCTTCATGTTGCGATAGTGGTGAAGCAGAAGGACTGAAGCCATCATCAGTGAAAGATTTTTTTTTTTCTACATTTGTTGAATGTGTCTGATCATAAAACAGAGAAATCTCAAATCATTTCTTCAATCAACATTTGGAATTCTTTCTCTTATAATGTTTCTTTCTGAAAGAAATCAATTGGAAAATCACAGATATCATAGAGATTGTCAAAAGCTTCATGATCTTCAGATCTAAATCTCCCAGCAGATAAAAGCAAAACAGAGATATAGTTTACCAGAAATGGAAAACAACATTTTACATTGAACTGAAAATTTCTCAATAACATATAGCAAAAAGATACTAAAAGAGATCATCGTTTGCTTCAAAACTGAGATTTCAAGAAGCTTAGATGTGCGATGGGTTGAAGGATACAGCGGATTAGTGCAATAGCTTGCTGGATGGCGATGGAGGTTGAAAATGGCGAGCAAGGGTTGGAAATGGTGAGCAGTGAACATAAACAACAAGGACGAGAGTGCTGCAATGGGTTTTCAAATGATGGTGTTCGTGCCGTGATGGAGTCTTGCAGGGGCGAATGGAGTCGATTAGAAAAGGAAGAGAGACCCATCAGCTTCACTCCACCCCATGCTACCGGTTGCTTCCTGGCCTCCCCTGCAACCCCTAGAGAGAGAAACTATAATGGTAAAAGAGGGGGTTCGGTTGCAGGGGCAGAGGCGTGGCGGCAGCGGTGGCGGATGCAAGTGTGGGTTGTGGTTGCAGAGGTGATACGGACTTATGTCCAAGAAGAAGAAGAATAGGGAGTAGTGGGGAGGGGGAAGAAGAAACAGGGAGGGTATCCTGAAACATCCGGTAATAAGTTGAAACAAATAGACGGATCAGATTATGTAGGATAAAATCAATGGTTCAGATTAAACTGGGTGTTCATAGGTTGCAAATGCTTAAGCGCTCCTACCTTTTAGCCAACAATTTATGGAAGTAAATATTCTCACATTTATTGTTGCTGCACTCTTCATTCTAATTCCTATTGCCTTTTTTACTTATCATCTACGTAAATTATAAGAAATCATAGGGAAGCCACAATTGCAAAATTTATGCTTTGCAAATTTTTATTTGTTCGAGTAGACAATGATTTGGTCATTTTCTTCTTCATGCTTTGATCATATTGCTTTCTCATAAGTATTAGAATATTATTTTATTTTATTTTATTTACGAATATCAATTTTTTTCACAGAATCTAAAAGGAGGGAAAAATGTATAATAATTTAGACCAAGGTCAATGCCACCGTGGATTCACAAGGAGTCAAGAAATTAAAGAAACACACAAACAACATGGGGCTAGATACTTGATCACCATTGGATGACTCTTGTCTTTGAAGATCACATCTTTGCAGCCATTTCGAAGATCACCGTGGATTACTCCTTATTTTATTTTGAAATTTTTTATAGCTCCTGTTTTTACCAAATATGGATGATGGTAGAGCATAAGGCGAAGGGCCAGACCTCCAACACTTTCTTTATCAGGGAAGTAAGTAACCCATTTGGCTTCTTACTATTTTAATTCATAAATGCATTTTTTATTAAAAATTATTATTATTATTATTATTGAGAAAATGGAAATCTAGAAATTGTCTTTATCTTCTTTAAATATTTCTAACTTCGAATATCTGGATTTCCATTTAGATAAGATTTTTTTTTAAATTACGCTATTTTTATAGGATATCT
>NC_056557.1:13903646-13959038 GCF_013358625.1 Macadamia integrifolia
GGTTTCTTAAGATCTTGTAAACACCCTTTGAAATGATGAATCTAAGGTTTAATAGATGATTTATGTGTTGATCTTGAAGGATTTGAAGAGATATTGACACGGTAGAAGGAGCATTGTGAGTTGGAAGTGTTCTTGAAGGGTTTGAAGTCATTCTTGAGCAAAGAAGGTAAGATGGTTCCTCTCACTTGAATCTAACTTAGATCTAAGCTAGAACCATCCTATAGGACTTTAAAGGTGTGAAGAATGGGTTGAGAAAAGCCCTATTTGGGTCCCCAAGGAATGGAGAGAGTTGAGAAGAAACTGGGGTTTTTCCGCCAAAACCGGCGGGTACAACCGGCGGGTCCCTACCCGCCTGAGAGCACCCACCTGAGAGGGCAGGGGGGTCCCTGGCCAAACCGGTGGGTAGGACCGGCGGGTCCTATCGGTGGGTCCATACCCGCCGGTCCAAACCGGCGGGTAGGACCGGTGGGTAGACAGCCCACCTGTCTGACCCACCTGAGTGGCCCCGAAGATGACCCTTATGTCCGATCGAGCCCAAATCGGACGTGGGACCTTCTTTCGATGTTCTAAACACGATTTTGATGTCGGATTTCATTAATTTTGATTCTAAAATGGTGAAGTACTAACCCCTCTCAATTTTGTTAGGTTCACCAAAGCCTACCCGTTTCGCTCCGGATCTCACCCGTACCGAGCGGGAATCCTTGTACGCTACAGGTAAGTGGAGAGAGGACGTTTGGCCTTGTTTCAAGGCATTTGTTTGGCATTCATATAACCATATCTAATCTTAGTCATGTCATCATGAGTATGCTATATAGATTAGTCATTTCACACATTGATGTGCATTTATGCTATGTTTACTTTTCAAATGCAAATTGAATGAGATGTTATATGTTGAATGTGGACATCATGTTGCATAATGCATTGATAGACTAGATGCCGTGGTCGGCTTGGAATAATGCATTGATAGACTAGATGCCGTGGTCGGCTTGGAAACGAATGCATTGGTGGCCCGTGGTATGGGACACGGAGGCACTATGCAGTCGTACTACATATAGGAGCATGCGGTATTAGGATTCTCACCATCCCGTCCTACGACCCTTCCCAACAGGGGTTAAGGTGTTGGGTTGCCATTTGGGGGGAAGCAGGGGTCGCGGTTGTCGGACACTGTGGCGGTTAGGCATTACGCACGGCGAGTCATGTAGGACAGTCGGCAACCCCGGTGGTATTTCAAGAGGGTCAATCGTACTGCTTTTAAATTGCTGAAGTCAGCACTGTCATTTAATTTATTTACATTTCTGTTGAGAGCCGGTGGACGGCATTGTCTTTATTTTTCTGAGTACTCACGGTGGGCCTTCTCCAACAGCCCTATGGGCGTATCGCGGGAGGGAGTTCGCGGCTCGTACCCGGAGTATACGCGCACTGTGGTTGTAGTAGCACTAAAACCAAAGACTTAGTAATGTTGATTAGGTGTATGTGATTTAAAATGACTTGCATGGCATGTAGTGCATATGATATGTTGTGATGTGTGGACTGTTGTGTGTGGTCCACCTCTCTACTTACTGAGCTAGTGAGCTCATTCCACGTGTGCACCCTTTTTCTTTAGATGATTTTGCAGGTCATTCATCTGAGGAGCATGGGGTGGGTCCCGCAGTCGAGTTTCCTGAAGAGGACTGGTGGACCCCTGAGGAGTTTGAGCACGGCGTAGACTGCGCGTGTGAGAGCTGTGCTGCGGGACAGCAGTTTTGAGGCCGTGTTGAGCTCCACTACCGAGCCGAGCTGTGTACTCTGATGGTTTTGATAAATTCCTGTATATACTTGATATTTGAACTTTATTCTTTTTGTGTATATATCATGCCTTCGGGCCCAAATGTATATAATTATGGTATCATCATTTGGGTATCAAGTATATGGGAATTATTTACAGGTAAAACTTAGTCTTCCGCTGATCTGATGAATTGATGTTAGTGTGTGTATGCTGTGGTGTAATACAGTATCTGATGATCCTGGCAGGTTTGGGTTAACCGGTGTTAACTCGGTCACCGCTCCGGTTCAGGGTGAACGGGGTGTGACATATATGACCATAGCACACTCATTTACTCATCTGCCCAAGCCACTTTTAACCTACGTAGCTATTTCTTGATTCCATCTAGCAATGTCTGGTTGATCCTATTAAGTTTCCGATTCAATTATGGGTGGGCCATTGCTGTGTTTTGAAAGTCAATATGGCACCTCTCGTAAAATCTTCTAAATGTGGGCTTGTCAAATTATTTCCCGTTGTTTGTCAATAGGACCTTGGGTACCCCAAACCGATAGATGACATCGTCACTAATGAACTTTTCTACATTGGACTTAATGTTTCGTGCTAAGGATCGTGCCTCTACCCTCTTAGTGAAGTAGTCAATTGCTACAATCAGGAACTTGACTCCTCCTTTTCCAATCATGAATTGACCCAAGAGGTCCATTCCCCACATTACGAAGGGGATGGGACATAGGATGGGGCTCAACTCAGTTGCTAAAGTGTGTGGAACTGGAGCTTGAAGCACTAACGGGCAAACTTCATTGCGTCGTCTTGCATTCTGGGCTAGTAGAATCCTTCGTGTAGGACCTTGTAAGCCAAAGCCCTTCCTCCCATATGACTTCCACAAAATCCCTCATGGACCTACAAGAGTGCTTGCTCAACCATTTTCAAGCCAAGGTATGTCAGCAGTGGTTCAGAGACTGACAGCTTGTACAACACGCCTTTTTGTATTGTGTAATTTTTTGCTCTTCCCTTCACTATCCTAGCCTCTCCTCAGTCTTTTGATAACAATTCATCTTTGATGTATTTGGTTAATCTGGTTATACAACTTGGGCCATCTTCCTCGCTGCATCATAAATCTCCTTTTAGGTATGTAGGTTTGGCCAAGACTTCGATATAAACTATAGTACTCAAGTCACCACAATCTACAGTGGCCAGTCTTGAGAGGGAATAGGCCAAAGTATTCTCCATCCTGGGCACTTGTTTTATCTCAAAGTGCTTAAAGTACGTAGTAGGTTTGTCACTCTTAAAAATAACTGACCATTCTTTCTTCTTTTGGTTCGTACTACCCTATACCTTGGTTGACAATTAGTTTTGAATCACCGTGAGCTACAAATCCTTGGCCAACAATGATTTAGCTAGCTTCAAATTGGCTCAAGGCATTCTACTCATATTTATTGTTGGTTTTTGCGAACTTGAATATGAGGGCATATCAGATTTTGAGCCCTGCTCCACTCTTGATGCATCACTTGATCCGTCAATAAACAATGTCTACCTTTTGTTTGGTTATCTACTTTCTTCAATTTCTTCTTCTTGGGTCAGTGTGCATTCTATGACAAATTAGGTAGGGCTTGTCCTTTGACCGTAGTTTTTGGCTGATATTCAATTTCATGTTCTCCCAATTCAGCCGGCCAGCTAACTAGCTGACCAAATATGCTTGGCTTGTGGAGGACCTTCTTTAGCGACTTATCTATAAGCACTAGTACTAGATGCGCCTAGAAATAAGGTTTGATTACTCATATTGCCATAATTAGTGCCAGTGTTAGCCTTTCAATCTTCAGGTATCTTTTTTCTGCATCTAGTAGAAGGTGGCTAAATTAATAGACTGACTTCTTGTTTAGCTTCTTCCTTCACAAGCGAGGTGCTGACCACTTTAGTAGATATGGCCAAGTACAGTTGTAACTTCTCCCCAGGCTCGAGTCGGACTAGGAGGGGTGGTGCCTCTAAGTATGCCTTCAGGTTCTCAACTACTTTCTAGCATTCCTCTATACAACATGACTCCTTGGATTTACCCAAACCTTTTAGAGTCTTGAAGAATGATAGGCACTTGTTCCCAGCTAGGAGACAAAGCGGTTGAGTGTTACTACTCTGCATGTTAGCCTTTGCAGTTCTTTAACACTTCTTGGTGGGTTCATCTCGTGGATACCTTGTATCTTGGCTAGGCTGGCCTCTATGCCTCGCTTGGAGACCATAAAGGTGGGAAACTTCTTGATATTACTCCAAAAGCACACTTCTTCAGATGTAGCTTCATTTAATTCCTTCTTAGCTCTTCAACGACTTCCTCTAGGTCAGTGACATGCTGGTCGATCTTACTGCTCTTGACCAACATGTCATCAATATACACCTCTATGTTGCGATCGATCTGGTCTTTAAACAAATGATTTTCCATTTGCTGGTAGGTTGCACCCGCATTCTTTAACCCAAAGGGCATGGCCCTGTAATAGAAATTACCATGTGCCATAAAAAATCATATTTTCTTCATTTTCCTTCTTCATTTTTATCGGATTGTATCAATTATAAGCATTCATCAAGGAGAGAATCTTACGCCTTTGCTGAATAGGCTTTTTGCTCGAGTCAACATTCAGACTATGCTTAACTAAGCTCCTTAGGATCCCACGCATGTCAAGATCGTCCAAGTGAAGACATCCAAGTTCATCTAGAGGAAGGAGAGAACTTCTTTCTTCTGCTCCTCATTCAATAATGCCCCCATCTGAATGGTTCCACTTGGTTCATTCGTGTTCAAGGGTATTACCACCAAATCTTCCATAGGTTCTGCCCTCTGAATCTTTGTTTTTTCATATGAATTAGTTACTTCTGCCAGACAGGCTATACCTAAGGTTCTTGGTTGCCTTCACGAAGTTGGTGTAGTAGTCACGGGACTCCCTCTGGCTTGATTTGAACTCGCCAACACCATTCACAATCAGGAACTTAACCTTCATGTGCTTGGTGGAGGCGATTGGTCCTACACTGTTCAAGCCAGGTCGGTCGAGAATTGTGTTATAGGCTGATGCAATTTTCACCACTATAAAACTGTCCATGACAATAGATGGCCTAGGCTCTCACTAATGATTATAGGAAACTCTTGGTTCTTCGATCTCCAATTAGGCTCATAAGAACCCATACAATGGCCCTCTTATTGGCTTAAGCTTATCATCTTCAAAACAGAGCTTTTAGTATGCATCATATCAAATGAGATCAATTGAGGCCTTAGTGTCCACCAGAACCTTGTGGAATGGGTTGTTAGGAATAACCAACTGGATGACGATCACGTCACTTTATGGTCAATTTAAACCTCCTAAGTTGGCATCTGAGAAAGAGATCACCGGATCAGATGTTTGGTCGTGCAGATGAATCGAGCATGTGCCTTGGTTGTTCTAACTAACTCTGTGTTGGGCCCTCCTAGGATCGTCAGTATGGCTAGGCCTCTGGGCTGATTTTTGTTCCCATCCCTTTATTCCCTTCTTGGCTCGATTTGCTTTTGGCTCAGCCCGAATTGGCCTCATCCCTGACAGGGTGGCTATCACCATAGTTCTACTTGAGGTATTTCATGAGGTAACCAGCTTTAATCAATACGCCATTTTCTCTCTTCAATGCTTTGTAGTCCTTGGTGTCATGTCCATAGTCTTTATGATATCTGTAGTATTTATTTAGGTTCTTTTCTTCAGGCTTGGTAAACATGGACTTAAGCCAATAGAAGAACTTCTGGTCTTGTATTTCCAGTAATAGATTTGACCGAGATCTATTTCTAGTTCACATTTTTCTGAGTTGTCCATCTTCTCAGCTGAGCATTCATACCTAGTCTTCTTCTGGTCCCAATCATCATCTAGCGGCCATTGAGACCTCTTATTATCCTTCTTGATTGGTTCTAGTTTATTGATGATCCCTTTGGTGGCCAGTACGGCATTCATATTAGCATACTTGTTACACCTCTAAGGCAACTCTGACATATCTTCTAGCAATTCAAAAGGCATTGGCTGCACCAACTCAGGATGCGTGATGCCATTACACAAAAAGTTGTATGCTACCTCCTACGACATGTTTTTTTACTTCTAGTGTGGCATTGGTGAAATTCGTGAGGAATTCCATTATCGGCTCACTTGGCTTCTATTTCATATTCATCACATTAGTAGGTGTCTGCTTTTTCTTGATGCTGGCTTGGACGCTCGTGAGAAAGGCCTTTTGAGTTCGTCATATTTTCGGATTGGTCTTGGCCTCATGTTGGACATCTACATTATGGTTAGGTCCTTCAAGGAGGCAATGAATGCACGACAGGGCATTATGTTGGACTTCCCATATAGGATCATCATAGAGCTGTAAGTGGTGCTAAACATACATTAAGAAGGTGGCCATACAGAAGCTTCAAGGAAGGAAAACGTTCATCAGTTCATTAGATAGTGTTGTGTTTGATGTGACATCCAGATTAGAGGTTAGCTTCTTGAATCCATCTAACTTTTTGCAAAGCTGCTGGAGGCATAACTCCAAATTTTAGTGCTCCTACTTGGCATTAGTGGGAGGCTTTGGATTTGCTTATTGGGCCCTCTGGTCGATCCGAACTGGGCTTTAATGGCTCGGTGGCTGTCCTGCATGCTGCTCGGCTTCAGTGGGGAGGCTCTGGGTATGCTTCTTGGGCCCTCTGGACGATTCAAACTGAACTTTGATGGCATGGTGGTTATCCTACATGATCATCTCGTCTATATGACCTAACCTCCTCCCTAGTGTGTTGAATTTGACTTTCTCCTTTAGTTGATGTGTTAGTTTGGGTGTGCGTCCTTCTAGTGCGCTCACGGCTTGCCTTGGCCCTGGGGTTAGACAGCTTTGTTGCATGGACGGACCGCCTCATCGTGTGAATAAAAAGCCTCTGGTGGGATTGCTTTATTTCTCTTTGATCCAGCCTGAATGTGCATTTGCTAGTTTGTTGTGGGAGGATCAACTCAGCGTGTCTATTGTGTTGACAGACGTTTACAAGGTCTTAACTACCTAGTTCTACTACACCTTGGTGCTGGTGGTGGTACGCGTGGGGCCATTAATGGGACAAGTGGCCGAACTGAACTGCCTGATGAAATTCCTGATGAGATTGTTGGTCTCTAGCATATGCACTTGTAAATTATGGATCTGGGCATTGGACACTGGTGCCCGGGGTTTAGGCCTACAAACGACGGTGATGATGGTAGGGGTCCTGCCCTTGCTGCCATTGGTGGTGGTGGTGGTAGGGGGCCCCTACACATGCTAAAGGAGCCTGTGTGCTATCTAGTTATGCCTGGGCACTTATCGGGGGCTGGTCGCCTATTGGCCCCATCGAGCTTCTGGGCAGTGAAGATGGTGGAGGATTTGCTCCACACGTAGATTTGCTATGACATGCTGAGGGCAAGACCAGTCTTTCACTTTGTAGTTGCATTGTTTTAAAACTGATTTTGTTGTATATTTTCCCATGGATGACACTAATCTGATGTAGTAGAATCTGACTGGCTGAGTTCCAGGCAGAAGCTGAAGTGTTCTAATACCCATACACAGAAAAACAGACAAAGAGTGTGAGCCAAACTAATCCGACAGGGGACACTTCGATGCCTAAGTCAGATATCTTGCAACAGGTAAGTTCCAAGTAAGAAGAATCAATCATTTTTTGGAGGGCTTACCTTGGTACTTATAGGCGTTGGATTGTGGCAGTTTATGGAGTCCCGTATTTGGCAAGTGTTCAATAAGAAAACTGATTCCTTGTGTCATCAATAGATTCCAAGAATATCTGGTTTGATAGAGGGGTAGAGTTCCATTAAAAAATTCTCCCATGGTTTTGTGTGTCTAGTCTGTGTATGGACTCTCTATTTGGAGAGTCCTTGGTCGGGTAAATCTCCCAACGAATAGGTTTCCTTGCACAACAAGGGATAGAATCTGTTGGGGATTTGGTGAGTTAGTGGGAAGATATGTTGAGCTGGCATGTTGGGATCCTCGGAATCACGCCTTAATTGTCGATGGTGGTAAAATGTGCCATTGTGAGTTTTTCGAGCTAGAGGCTCGACCTTGATTTTGTCGAGCTAGAGGCTCAACCTTGATCTGATCAAGCTGGAGGCTCGGTCTCGAGATTTTTGAATTGGGGCCTCGAACCTAAGTGTGCCAAGCTGCAGGCTTGGCCTTTGGGACTTTTTGATGGATTGACATCCTGGCATGGTAGCCTGAGCCATATACGCTTTTTGACTCATCAACATAAAACTAGGAGACTTAGGTCCTCCATCTACAATATGTAATTCACACATTTCCATTATTGTGAGTGTAATTGAGAAGGTGAGGAGCCAGAAACCAATCTCCATTAAAGGCTCAAAACTAAGGTTATAGTTGCCCCAATTTGAAAGACATCTATGATTGCTTTAAGTTCGGTCAAGATCCATGTCTCATTGATTTCGGTCAAGATCCATGTCTCATTGATGAACGGTATGTAATCCATCCCTGTAAAAACTTAAGATTTGATTCATAATTTATTGACAAGATCATTTAATTCAGAAATATGTTAATTTCTTCAAAAGAAACTTTGCCTATCTGCACCTTTATATCAAAATATATTTGAATATAAAAATATCCATGTGAGGAGATCTGAGTCTTTTGACACCTAATCATATTTGATAGTAGAGAAAGCAAGACGGGAGGGGTTTTTTCTTTCTTTTCTTTTTCTAATAAGCAGTGTCTTCTCTATCCCCATTATTTTTTGGGGAGGGGAGGGGAGGGGGACGATTGAAGTCAGTGATATTGCGTACGTGATTTAAAGAAAAAAGGAGAATGGTAGCGAAAAAAAAAATAGGAAAAAAAAGAAAAGAGAATACCAGCTGGAATGAATGATTTCAGACATGGTGTGTTAGGAAGGATAATACAAAAAGTGTGGGTGTGGGGGTGGGCGGGGGGGGGATACCAAAGGTTCGATCGTTCCAGCTGCCGACCGCGGAAGACAGCAGGAGGGATTTTGGAGAATTGCTAATACATATAAATTAATTATATATCTACGATATGAGCGTAAACAGAGAGCCACGTGGAACAGATTCCGTCATGAGTGGGATGCCTGGCAGTTGGGGTATTGTGGGATCCGCGATAATCGCCCGGCACGTTCCACCCCTCTTATTAGAGGGGCCCACACTACAGCTGTTTCAGTGTGTTAATTGTCCGGTGGGACCTTTCTTTTCTTCTCCTTCTCTTCGCCACCGCCCCCCAGTCCCCCAGCCTCTTTTATTTTTTGACCTTTTTCAATTCAAATTTTTTTTTCTTATATTTTCGCAAAAGTATTCAATTTGCAAAAAAATCAGTACAAAAGGAAATTGTCTCGTTTTTTTTTTTTTTTTTTGGCCCTTTTCCGTCGTTTGTTCATTCCCCTTAATAAAAAGAAGAAAACATAAACTTGTGCATCCTTCGTTTTTCTTTTTTTAATAGGGGCCTTTTTTATAAGGTCTTTCTCCCTGTGGGTAAACTATCCTTAATAATTTACTCTCTGCTTTATGTTATACACAAATATTGTATTACCATTTTCTACTCCTTATTTATTGTGAAATTTTAAATAACAGCAACTGTAGAACTAGAAGTATTTCCTTCGTTTATTTATTAATTTTATTTTAATCTTTTTTTTGGTTTTTTTTTAATCAATTGTTACCTGCGGTTGGGTTGAGGGAACTAGGGTCGAGCTTAAAATCTGAGATATTCTGATTCCTGCATGCGTGATTGTGAGTTGGAGAGAGAGAGAGATTTATGTGTGTACCGCTCCCTTCTGTTTAACTATTATTAGCTGCAAAGTAAGCCGCTGACAACGCAGCATCTCGTTTGTTTAATATTTTCTCTCTCTCATCATCACCATAATCAATATCTCCATCTCCCTCTCTCATTCATATGTTTGCGGTTAGTGTTGTTCCGATGTTCTTCTAAAGCAATCATCTTTACTGTTATTATTGCATAATTTAAAGGAATAAAAATTAATTTTATCCAGCACTCACTCGTAGGTTTCTGTTTCCCGTTCCATCTTTCCAGTTGCCCCTCCCATCTTTTTTCGCCCCCGGTTCTCATCTATTGATTTCCCTCTCTGATTCCTGCCCTCTTCTAACCCCAACACCTGGAAGGAAAAAAAAAAAAATATCCCCATCTCCTCAACTGCAATCCCAAAATCCTCGAACCACACTTGCCAGTCCCCACCTTATCGGTCCAAACATTGCGTACACAGTAGTCCCCCCTTCTCTCTCTCTCTCTCTCTCTCTCTATTTCCTTTTCTCAAGGGTAAGGGAAAGGGGGAAGACGGAGAAAAGAAAGGAATCATAAGAACAAAGCGGAAGAGTCCTATAATTTCTTACAATAGTCCAACTACCACTACCTCTACTGGCAGTAACTAAAAAGAGATAAGAGGGAAAAAGAGAAGGGGGGAAAAAAGTAGAAAGTGCATCATTGAAGAAGGAAAGGGTTTTAATACAAGTATGCAACAGGGAGGGTCCCAATATGGGGTGTCATCGGAGATGACGCCTTTCACTGGAGCTGACAATCCAACCCACATGTTCGGAGGAGGAGTTTCCGGAGGCTCCGACAACTTACAGCAGCAGCAAAAGAAATCCGGGGATGCAGTGTTGGTAGCTCAAGCAGCGTCACCCATCAGTAGCCGACCACCTGCAGCTGCCTCTTCATCGGGGAATTTCGAGGAATTGGCCGGCCCAGCGTCTGGTGGCTTTACAGACGACGATACCCTTGCTGGGGAGGAAGTGGAGCGAGGCATGACCGGAGGGAACAGGTGGCCACGTCAAGAGACTCTAGCCCTTTTGAAGATTAGATCGGAGATGGATGCTGCCTTCCGTGATGCCACTCTCAAAGGACCTCTCTGGGAAGACATCTCCAGGTACCTTAAATTCCCTTACGCTGATACGATACTGGGGGTTATGAAATAACCGACCCCAGCCCACCTCTTTTATCTCTCTCTCATTGAGTTCACATAAACAAGAAAGAAGAAAAAGGACATAGCCCTAAGAACAAATCTGTGTGTAAATTCCTTCCTCGCACGCTCTCAATTAGCTGTCTTTTGGGCAAAGCGAATTTCGCGGTTCCAATTATCCGCTGTGTTTGTACCCAGTGTAAACTCAAACCATCAACCGCCATTGCATAGGTTAATGCTCTCTAAAAGATTCTGCAAATGTGGAGTCTTTCCCCTTGGGGTGGAGGGGAATACGCATATATAACTCATATAATCTTTTCTTCCTTGCATGAAATTGAGCGATTTTCGTGCTGTACGGTTGTGTGGACGCAACGGAATTCGAGAATCGGAATTTCGGTGTTATCATAATCAACAAGAAGGAAGAAGGAAATGGACCGCTCCCCACTCTCCTCGCCTTTTCCCCCTTTCTCTTTCCTTTACGATCTGATCTTCGTACCACGGATTTTGTATCTAAAAACACTGGTGCGACTGCCATCTGCTGCTGTTGAGCAGAGAAATGGTAGCAGAAGCCAGTAACTAGTAGTTTCTTAAGGTTATCGGGGTTTTCTCTAATTTGATCCCCCAACCCCAAGTCACACCGTGCTTCCTTTTCCTGAATTCTGATCTATCATGAGTCATGAGTCATGAGTCACAAGTCACGAGTCACGACTTTGGCATCTTTTCTCTCTGAATTCAGAACCAGGGGGGTTCACCAGATCCATTGCATCAACCCAACCAATCCCGGTTGCTTACAAACAAAGTAATTAATTAATAAATCAATTTCTTTATGAAGTACCTCAGCGGAAAACTAAAATTAAAACACTCTGATTTCTATTTTTTTGGTAAAAAAAAACTCGGATCTCTCTCTGTGGAGCCCTCTTTCTCCCTTTCTCAAAGGACCGATGTCTATCTGTATTCCATACTAAGAAAATTGTAATACAAGGATAGCTGGCACACCAAAAAAAAAAAAAAAAAAAAAAAAAAAAAAAAAGAGATAGCTTGCACATACGTTATCATAATCGCGGGTAGCCAAGATTTGGGTCAATTAGGGGGTTAAAGAAAGAGGGAGAAGATTTGGGTCAATTAGGGGGTTAAAGAAAGAGGGAGAGGGTTGCGGTGGACTGGATAGAGTGGGAAGTGGGAACCTTTTGGGGACTACAGTGACCCAAATTTATACATCCACCCATATCCACGCTCTCATGCCGCTACATACATTGTCCTCCTTCCATTTATCTTCTATGATCCACCATTTCTTTCTTTCGCAGTAGTTATTTGGCATTTTGTTGGCATGTTCGATATACAGGAAACTAGCGGAGCTGGGTTACGTCAGAAGTGCCAAGAAATGCAAGGAAAAGTTCGAGAACGTCCACAAATACTATAAGAGAACGAAGGAGGGTCGTGCTTCCCGTCAAGACGGCAAAAGTTATAGATTTTTCAGTCAGCTCGAAGCTCTCCACAGTGCCAGCAGCAAAACGGGCGCCAACCCCATCATTCCTACCGCCACGTCTACCCTGGCCCCAACTCCCATGGCCACTACCCTCGACCCCATCATCGGCACCACGACTAACCCAGTTGCCGCTCCTACTTCAATTGGTTTTGGAAGCAACAACCCAATTGTCGTCTGTTCTTCTGGAAGAATGCAACCTACTACCGCTACCACTGTTGCAACTAGTACCAAAACTGCTACAGTATCAACCACAACAGCTGCCGCCACGAACCAGGGCGGAGTTCCTCGTTTCGGGCCTGATACTAGCGCTCAGATAGTCCAAGCCCCTGGGACAGGGATAACTGGTTCTGTCAGGGTGGCCACTACCATCCCAGCAGGTATCAGCTTCTCCTCCAACACCTCCTCTTCCTCCTCATCTTCCTTTTCTTCAGATTCCGAGGACGACGACAAAGATGACTTGGAAGGGATGCCCACCAACACAGAGAGCCGCAAACGGAAAAGAAGGTCGTCAAGGGGAGACAGTAGCAGCCGCAAGATGATATCATTCTTTGAAGGATTAATGAAACAAGTGATGGAGAAGCAGGAGGCCATGCAGCAAAGGTTTCTTGAGACCATTGAAAAGAGGGAACAAGACAGGATGATAAGGGAAGAAGCTTGGAAGCGACAGGAAATGACAAGGCTGAGCCGGGAGCACGAGATCATGGCTCAGGATCGAGCCATCTCTGCTACAAGGGATGCAGCCATTATTGCTTTCCTTAAGAACATCACTGGTCAGACCATACAATTGCCGCCGCCCATAAGCATCCCCACAGCCCCACCACCACCGCAACACACTAGCGTTATAGCGCCACCTCCGCCGCCCGCCCCACAACAACAGCAGCAGCCGCAGCAGCTACAACAAAAACAACAGCAGAAGCAGCTGCATCACAAGCCACAAGTTCACCAAACAGGAAACACCGATGAAGTCATCCGGTCTAATCAACCACCGACATCTGCAGAACTTGCCGTGGCTGTCCCTGAGCATGAGCACCAACTGACCATGGCTGTCCCCGAGAAACAGCACCAGCCGCATCAGCTGCTGGCACAGGAGATGGTTACTAGTGGAGGTGGGGGAAGCTTCGACCCGACCTCGTCTAGGTGGCCAAAAGCCGAAGTACATGCTCTTATCAAGTTGAGAAGCGGGCTGGAGTCGAGGTACCAAGAGGCTGGGCCAAAGGGCCCTCTATGGGAAGAGATATCTGTAGGGATGCAGAAGATGGGTTACAACAGGAGCTCCAAAAGATGTAAAGAAAAGTGGGAGAACATCAACAAGTACTTCAAAAAGGTGAAGGAGAGCAACAAGAGACGCCCCGAAGATGCCAAGACCTGCCCTTACTTCCACCAGTTGGACGCGCTTTATCAGAAAAAGATTCTCGGGGGCAGTATCGGCGGTAGTTCTAGCAGCTTTGGAAACCAGAGCAAGCCAGAACAGCAACAAGATACCGTGGGCCCAAATTCAACCACAACGACAAGCCTTTCCGGAAGAAGCGATGTTCTTGCATTAATGCCGCCGCCCCCACAACCACCACTAACTCCCCAAACATCCTCCGATGTAGAAACCAAGAACCCCAATAACAGCAGCAACAATAACAAAAGTGATGCACATACCAAGGTGCAGACCAGTAACGGAGCGTTGATGGCGCCGAGCTCATTAGAAGAAGGAAGCAGTGGTGTTGGAGGGGCGGCACCGGCAGCATCAGTGAAGAAGGTAATCTTTGTTCTATGATTCATACGTGCTACGGGACCCAGTGCTTTTCTTTGTTTTCGGTCTCTCTCTCTCTCTCCCTTACCCAAAAAAAAGCCCCGCACCACCAATGATGATGATGGAATTGATTCTTGTCTTTGCATTGAAGCCAGAAGACACAGTGAGGGAGCTGATGGAGCAGATAAATGGCTATGATAAGATGGAGGAAGTTGACAGTGACGATCTAGATCAAGAGGATAATGAAGACGAGGATGAAGATGACGATGAAGATGAAGAGGCAGAAGAAGAGAAGAAGCTAGCCTACAGGATACAGTACCAGCAGCAGAACGCCAACTCCTCCAGTGGGGGAGGTAATGCGGCAAGTTCTTTCTTGGCCATGGTTTAGATATGTTGTTCCATGTTAGTTTGGTGGATTTTCTGATCCAGCTCACCTCCTTCCTTCAAAAGAGAAATGTACCATATGTATTATGTGTCTAGGATCATAAAGAAGATAGAAGATAGGAATCCTGCGATTGAACCTTCCTCCCTGCTATATCATCTTCTTCATTCTTCTTCACTGAAAGTAGAGGGTTTAGGAAATAGTTACGAGATGCGGAACCCTAGAACATGGTGGCTGCAATCGCTTTTTCTCTTTTATTTATTTGTTGTTGAATAAGGATTCTGTTCAAAACTGAAACGGAACCCACTGAATTGGAGTGAAAGGAGACAAATAACCTTGCCAAGCAGCAGCAGTCACACAAGACACGATATAGCTTAAAACAGCTTCGAGGGTTTTTCTTTTCTTCAGGTATGTCTTTTTTGGTGCGTGGAAGGATGGGTTTTCGTTGTAGGACGACAGAGGGGGAAGTGCGGAACACAGTGAAGCACCAATAGCATTAGAGGAGAAACATCATCATTGGAGAAGCTCCGGCCTGCACCTGCACTGCTTGCATTTGGTTGGCTATATGACGCTAGATATATTTCCTATTTGGCTATAAATTATTATTTTCTTATTGTTATTGATTTCATTGTTATTTATTCAATATTCAATATCTTTTGTTATCTAATTTCAGTGTATTCTGTTATTTTTATTTAGTTGTGCAAGTAATCCTGTGCCGTACTGGAGTCTTTCTGTCTCCTTTGTATTATTTGTGTAAGCAGAAAAAAGTAAAAATGAAAACTATTTTTTTTTTCCCTGGAGGAAAAAGGAAATAAGAGTTATCAATAATAGGCTAATAGCGGGAAAATCACCAAAAAAAAGTAGGGAAACTTACATCCCTCACCCTTCGCCCAATTACATTATTTTCTCTCTTGTTTCGTTTTTTACATTTAAACCCAAAAACTGATATCGTTTTACTGGTTTGAGGTTTTTTCCGCTAACTTGAACCCAATTTTTTTAAATCCCTAAAATACCCTTCTTTATACCCTTCAACCTACGAAAGAGAAATAATTTGGGGTTTAGGATTTAAACTTTGGTCCGTGATTCCTCTCTGCGATACCTCACTGAATAAATTCCAACGAACATGAAGCTGTTCCGACGATGGGACATTGGTCATCGTATGTAGTTCCGGAGAAAGAGAAACACTTTGGGGCTTAGAGTTTAAACTTGGTTTGCGATTCCTCTCTGCGATACCTCACCTAATACATTTGGGCGAGCATGAAGTTCTTCCAGGGATGGGATGTTGCTCACCGTAGGTAGTTCCGGCGAAACAGGGGCTACGATTCTAGTTGGTTGTTCTGGCGAAACAAGGGGCTGCGATTCTTGTAGGTTGTTCCGGTGTTGGTTGGCAGGGGGCTGCGATTCTCTGCAATTTGATTTCCGGTGTTGGTAGACAACGAAACCGGTGAGTCTCGTCTCGTCTCTGCAATTTGATTTAATGCACTGGATTTCAGACTTTCAATTTCATGCACTGCAATTTGATTTCATTCACTAGATTTTAAACAATTGGATTTCATGCACATTGCTTCTGGGTTCTCACTTCTCAGTATATGCTTACTTTTCCCCCAATTTTTCTGTTGATTCCACAATTCATACATGATGGTCATGATGTTTCTAATTCAGATCTGCTAAGTGATGTCAATACTGTGCTCTCAGTAAAAGGCTAAGTAGATGATCAGCTAAGTTCCCATGATTGAGGTCAACGTTCTCTTTCAATTTCTAATTCACATCCACACATGACTTTTTTAATGCAGTGAACCAATAGCAGATTTTCAAGAATTCTATTGCCCAATCTAGGATGACTAATGCTTGGCTAACTAAACCCAAATTCAAAAGTGTATCAGGGATATTACTATAACCCCTACCATGTCTACTATAATACGATCAGCGTAAGCAATTTGTTCAATTGCCTCATTGACTACACCTTTGGGTTGTAAGAAACCCTCCTCTAGTTTCTTATCTCCCCATTTCGAACTTATTTGATGTCCCTATCATCAACATGGTGCGAACTTGCTATACTGGTTCAATGGAAAAAGTCTCTCTTATTCTTGGTTCTTTTTTTTTTTTTTTTTGTAACACTGTTGAAACATTTTGGTCAGAGTCTGTGACTGAACAAGAACTCTCTTTTGTTACACAGAGTCTCTCACTGAAGCAAGAACTCTTTTGTAGAGTTTTAGGCTAATACAAGCATGGATAGGAATCACATCAAACAGCTATAAGTTCCCACAGTTCAGGAATTGGGGACAAAAATTGAACCAAATACCGCATACCTTCGCTTTGCCGGAGAGTATCTATTTTCGCTGGAGGCTATCTACTTTATCGGAATGTATTCCACACTTTGCTAGAAGAAAGAACATCTTTTTTTTTGTTGGAGAGGGTAACGTTCAGTTAGGGTTGGGATTTGGTGATTTTTTTAAGGTTCAAAAGGTTTTAAAAGGGTGAAACAAGTAGGAGGGTAGTTATGTCTTTTAAATTCGAAAGTAACACCAATGAAACAGTGTTAGTTTTTGGGTTTAAATGTAAAAAATGAAATGAGAGGGGGGGATGATGTAATTGAGGCAAATGTGAGTGGTGGTGGATGTAAATTTCCCAAAAAAGTAATAGCGGGGAAATGTTGCCCTTGTATATTAAAGTTGGTATCTTTGCCCTTTTTAAGCTTCCGATGTGGTCGTGGCATGGTTTCAAGTACTGGTCTGGGATCGACTGTATCAGATCGGGATCGACTGAGACCGATCCCTGATCTGATACCGATCCAAATCGATTATCCAAATGGTTTCAAGGGTAAAATAGTAAAAAAATAGTACTTCTTATAAAAAGGGTAAAATAGATCGATACCCACCGATCCAGATTGGTATCGAATCGGTATCGGTCTCTATCGATAGAGACCAATACCGATACCAATACCGTCCCCTAAATCTTTGGGTCGTGGTCATTCCTTGTGCAGTAGTCTCTCTCTCTCTCTCTCTCTCTCTCTCTCCATTCATTTCAGAAGAATCTCTTTTAGTGTTGCTGCAAATGTTACCTTTCTTATTAAAATCTTCACCTGTCTTCCCGAGTTAAAATTAAAAAAGATATTTTATTGCATCTAATCAATTGTTTGCGTTCACCTCCTACCTGAAATGAAATTAGGGCTGCCTGAATTTAGTTTTGAGTATGAAGTGATTCCAAAGGGATGAAACAAAAATATTACATTCTCAAAAAGAGAATTAGATTTTTTCTTTTCGTAAAAAAAAGAGAAATAGATGTAAAGAGAAAGAAAGGAGTGCATATGAGCATAAATATGGGGTAAGTGTTTTTGGGTTCATGGGACTGGGGGCTTCAATTCACCACCCTCTATTAGCACATATTTTACTCAACTTGGGATTCTTCTTTAGCATAGCTGATAGGTCACTGTTTGTTAGTCACAGTTGCTTCCGTTCAATTCTCCTTCTTTTGACTACCAACAATCCTCACTTTCTCAACCAACTCATTTCCGAAGGGACCTAATTTTTTATCAAAGGCCTTGGCTCACTGCATTTCTTCCTTGGTGTGGAAGTGAAACCAATTTCTATTGGAACAATACTTTCATAGGAAAAGTACGCTTTCTACCTCCAAAAGGCTCAAATGCATCCTTCCAAGCCATCTCCACTCTAATGGTAACCAAGACTTGTGATAATAATCTCTTTGTTGATGATCAATTCTATTGAAGCATTGTTGGTGGCCTTCAATATTTGACTTTTACACAACCTGACATCTCCTATGGGGTGAATTCTGTTTGTTAGTTTATACATGTAAAACAGAAAGCCAATGGTATCTAAAGTTAACTCAATGTAGCTCTCCATGCAATAGAATAGATCTACTTGCTGTACGTGTCATCCTACATTAACCGTGATGGGCGAAGGATGGTGACCATCACCCTAGAAAATTTTTACCCCCAAATCCAAGGATAGCAATGGAGATCCTTAAAGACGCACACTCTCAATTTTTAGATATAGAAGAGAATAGAAAGAGAGAGAGAGAGAGAGAGAGAGAGAGAGAGAGAGAGAGAGATTAGGTCAAAAACATGTTTTTACTGTGGCCAAACCTCTTGTTATAGAGTTTTGGCCAACAAGGGTTCCTAATCCTCTTGAGTCTATATTTGTCCCAAGTGGCGACCCACGAATGAATCAAGTAAAATATGGTTTAACCTAGTTTGATTAACATCTCTCACTCGCACACATAGGGCGAATATACTCATTAATTTTCCATTCTAGAAGTCTCTCTACGACATGTGCCTCATCATACAGAAAATAAAGTGTGTAACCTAACAAGATAATACATTGGGAATACTATATCAAGCTTCCATATTACCAACATAACATATCACTCAAACAATCTGGGGTACGCTAAAAAATCCAATTACATCAAATCTAGCACTCACAATCCCTCATGATGAGCAGTGCTAACTTCAAAACATGTAATGAGTTCATGACTACGTCAAAACACAAATACATCAAGTTATCCTAGAAATGAGCCATAAAACAAAGGTATAATTTCAAATAGTTTTTCCTAAACCCACATGTCAATTCGACTATTCCCACTCACTTTCTCAATACTGTCCTGCGCTAGACTGCATCATCCATGATCCTAAGGAGCACATGAAAGAAGTGTCATTAGTCATCCTCTTTATGATATGGTCTCAGGTAAAGGGTATCTATATGATCACCTCAATTTGATCTAAGTGGCTCACACAATGACGAAAAAGGGATCCATTCAGTCACTCTCACAAACAATCGTAACAAAGCACATACATTATAAAATGTATGCTATAATATTTCTCCCACTAAGGTGGGTATATCAGTTATAAAATAAAAGGAACACCATACAAGTCTGGGTTTAGTCTCATTGTCAAGCTCCTAACCTGAGCCATTCAGTCTGGTTGCCCCTACGGTGTCTACTTGAAGTCATATACTCGACTATAAGCAGGCTACATTGAG
Organism: Macadamia integrifolia; assembly: GCF_013358625.1. Taxonomy (NCBI): domain Eukaryota; kingdom Viridiplantae; phylum Streptophyta; class Magnoliopsida; order Proteales; family Proteaceae; genus Macadamia; species Macadamia integrifolia. The sequence goes on from NC_056557.1 coordinate 13,922,926, forward strand.
ATGTGGGATCTCTGTGTTTGATCAGAGATTGGTCTCATCTTAGCTTTTACTAAGGCACCACTTAGCTTTAAAAGTTGTTTGTTTATCTCTATCTTTAAGAGTCAAGGTGAATTTGACTCATTTTACTCATTATTTCCAAGTGCTAAGGTGAATTACCCATGTGATTGGGTCAATTCCAGCCTGGTGACATATTCATAAAAATAAAATATATACACACGTAATCACCCAAGCGAAGTATGTCTCATAGATAAATCAATTAGTGTTAACAATTATGTCTAAAGAAATGTCAAAACTCAAGATACAAATCATATATATCGAAGTTCTAGATTCCTAATATAAGTAAGAAAAATATCCCAAACAATGGGCTTGGTTAATGACCATCCCATGCTACTGTGGAGATATGTTTCAAGACAACTTTCCCTTGTGCAACTATGTCTCGAATGTAGTGACATATGATGTCTATGTGCTTGATTTTTCCATAGAATTTGGGGTCCTTAGTGAATGCCAAGGCTTTCATACTATTATAGTGCACTAGCACTGCATCTCCTGAATAAGCAGTAGGTGAGGATAAGATTAGTGATTCTAAGAAGGTATCGAAAGATTCTTTTCACTGCCTATCAGTGACCTAGTTCTAGATTATTTTAGCAATGACTAAGCATACCAAATGTAAGCATATATTTGGATGCATGCACATCATCGCTTACATCAAGCTACGTTTCGCTATTGTATAGGGTACTTTGGACATTTGATTTTTCTCTTCATTAGTCTTAGGGGTCAAGGCTTCAGGCACACAATCTTGTCCATGGGTTTAGATTTGTCCATATGAAATTGCTCAAGGATCTTCTTTATGTAAGTTTCTTAAGAGAAACCAAGAAAATTCCTGAAGTGATTCCTCATGATCTTAATACCTAACACAAAGTTGGCTTCACCTATGTTCTTCATCTAAAAAATAGAGAACAATCACTCTTTAGTAGCGACAATCATCTCCATGTCATTTTCAGTTAACTGAATATCATCAATAAACAATGATAAAATAAGAAAACTTCAATAAGACCATTTCACATATACATAATGGTCATCTTCAATCATTTTAAATTCAATATAGGTAACGGTATAATGAAATCTAAAGTACCACTGCCCAGACGATTGTTTAAGGCCATATATAGAACGTTTGAGCCAATAGACTTTGCTCTCTTGTCCTTTGACCTCCAAATCTATTGGTTGATTCACAAAGACCTCCTTGTCTAGATCTCTATTGAGAAATACAGTTTTTATGTGAAAAGTGTTCAAAATTCAGAGAACGGCTAGAAGGAGGCAAATTGAGACAATCCTCACTAGAGGGAGAAAGTGTTATTGTAATTTACACCATGCTTTTGAGTATAGCCCTTTGCCACAAGGTGTGCCTTATATTTGTCAATTGAATTGTTTACTTTGAATTTGACCTTTAAAAGTTATTTGTTTCCAGTGTCTTACACCCAAAAGGGAGGTCACTAACTCCCATACTTGATTCTTACTTATAGAACTCAGTTTATCCTCCATAACAACTAACCACTTATCCTTAGCAAATGAAGAGAGCGCCTCTCGCAAAGAAGTAGGGCTCATCCTCATCATTTGGAACACAAATGACAACTTCCCCTTCAATCTCAAAACGACGATGGGGAATGTGCCCATGAGTGCTCCTACATAAAGGAATCCTTATGATCGTCTAATGGTACACTCCTACTAGTTGGTAGAGTCCCACCAGGTTGATGATCAATCTCACTTTATTATAGGATGAGTTAATTTCTCACCCTCGCCAAAAGTAGGTAAGATCCCTATTGGCGTTACTAATGCTAGGAAAGTTTGTCTCAATAAAGTTGATATTGTGTGACTCTATCTCCATCAGTCTTCCATTAGAGTGTTCACTGTATATAACATAACCCTTCGAACTATTAGAGTATCTAATAAAGATGTGTTTTCTAGCTCTAAGGCCAAGCTTTTTAAACTGATGGGAGGAATTATGAACATGACATGTTGATCCCAATGGTCACATATGCCTGAAGTTGGGCTTTACTCCCTTCCATAACTCGTAGGGGGTTGAAGGAAGTGACTATGAAGGCACCCGATTAAGGATGTATGTTGCAATCAAAAGATCAACCCCCCCCCCCAAAAGATATTGAGCGCTTGGTTTGTGCCATCATCGATCTAACAATATCTAATAGTGTCCTCCTACTCCTCTCCGCTATGCCATTTTATTATAGAATATAAGAAATGGTCAACTGTCTACAAATCTTCTTCTCATATATAGTTCTTTAAACTGGTCAGATAGATACTTACGTCTCTGGTCAGTGCACAGAGTTTTTAAGCTAATATAACTAATCGTCAACATCTGTTACGAAACATTTAAAGCAATCTAATGCCTCGTGGTGGTAAGAAATCAAATACCCATAATCGTATTGGGAATAATCATCATTTTGAATGTGAGAGGCATTATGCATGCCTTTACATTCATAGGTCCGTAAATATATAAGTGGACAAGCTCTAGAGGTTGGGTAGCTTGGACTATCTTTCTAAAAGGCTTCTGATGAGCCTTACTTGCTAGACAAAGCTTGCATGTAGGGAGGTTAACTTTAGCGAGTGAACCTAAAATGCCTTATTTAGTTAACCTAGCCATCCTGTCTCGCCCTCAGTTTCTGAGTGTAGCATATAATGTAACAGATTCAAAATTATCACATTTATTAACTATATAAGAAAGAAAATGAAGTAGAATCAATCAAATATAATTTAAAGAATCCATCAATAAAGGATCCACGTCCAACCATTGTACCATTAAAATAAAACTCTAAAATGTAACTATTTGTAGGTATCATGGACCTCCGTCGGGATCGAGATATGGCGTGTAGCCCATGTACACACGCTGGGGTTCGACCCTAATGAGGTGAGATAGTATTCCCTGGTCATCAAATGCCAAGGGGGGATACACGTTATGGGTAAAAGGGAGTTGCCACCTAGAAAGGGTCTAGGACCCATAAATGTCTCCCCCAATCAAGGGTGAGACTAATGACTTTGATGGATAAGACTGGTTTGCACCAAGATTCTGGACAAGTGTCAAGTGATAGACTGGGAAGGTGTTAAGTACCCAGTCTGCCCGCCCCTAAGGCTGGTCTCTTTTTGTTTGTCCAAAGTTTATTTGTACCCTACTAATTAATCCTAAATCTAGGTCACTGAAAACCCTAAACTAGGTATCTAAGCATGACATGCGAAAACCCTAAGCCAAGTGACTAAATTATGCTAGCTAGGTTATGATGCAAATAATGAAATGATTACACTAATTAAAAATTAAAAACCAAAAACCCTAAATGATTTAATCAATGAATTATGAGTGTTAAATTAAGCTAATTAAATAAGCCTAAACCTAGGATTAGTTTAGCAACTTACGAAACCCTAAATTAAACTAATTCGATTAATTGAGCCTGACCTAGATGGATGATCAATGAATTTGTGAGATCCTAAATTGAATGAATTAAAATGGTTAATCTCAATCCCTAGTAATTTGTGAAATAAATCATTGCAATCCTACTTAATCTAATTGGTAAAAAGATTTATAAATTAAATGAGATCTAATTGATTTATAAAAGTGAAATGGATTAATTACATTAAATGAATGCATTTTTACTAATCTACCTAATCTAGTATAGGAGGATTAAACTAAACCTAAGGTTTAATTAAATTAATTATGAAACCTAATTGGACTAATTATGTTTACCTTGAGCTAATCCTAAGATGAGTTAAACATTTTTCAAAACCCTAGTTAAGCTAATGAGAAGAGAATATTTTAACTAATTAATCTAGTTAATTATCCTACATTAAATAACTAATTAGTTGATTGATTAAAATAAACAAACCACTAGAGGGAAAAAGATTGGTAATTACACAAGTTTAATAAATTGAATTGAATGAAGAAATCACATGCAGTGATTTAAAAAGCTAAATTAACAAACCACAATTAAATAAACAATAGTTGAAATGACTAATTACGTTAACTACATTACTTTAATCAATCTAGATTAGTACTACATTAATGCGAGTGAGGGTTGGAGTGCAAAAGATAGGAGATAGTAGGAAAACCTAAATCCCCAATACGCACCTAATGCTATGAGCTAGTTTGAGGGGGGCCAGCCATGCCCTTGCTAACATGCGCCCTAGACTACGTCCCATACTTTATTAAAAGGAAAATAAAATAAAATCATTTGATTTTAAAGTTTAAAATTAGGGGAATCCCAACCCCAAATTTTAGGGCCGGATACATTACAGACCTGAAATCAAACCAAAATAGATAAAATAAAAATAAAGAATGAAAGGAGGGGAAGATTCCACACAGAAAATAGAAATGAAATAACAAGTTGTGGGTATTACAAATATGGACTATCTAATTAGCAAATTAAAGAAATAACAAAAAACAAGAAAATAAAATAGGAAGAAGAAGAGAAGACGATAGCTAGAGATGGATTTTGGCAAAGGGAAGAAGATGGGAGCTGTAGTGGTTCAGATTTCAGTTATGAAAAAAGGTAAGTGGGAAGAAGTAGGGGATGATTTCAGTTATGGAGAAAGGAGGGGGAGAAGAGGAGAGGATGAAGGAGAAGATGAGAAGAAGAAGAAGAAGAAGAAAGAAGTTGCAGGTTTATGGATTCAGCAGCAAGGAACAGAAGAGAAGGAGAAGGTGAGAAGAAGAAGAAGAAGAGAAAGAAGTTGCAGGTTTATGGATTCAGCAGCAAGGAACAGAAGAGAAGGAGAAGGTGAGAAGAAGAAGAAGAAGAAGAAGAAGAAGAAGAAGAAGAATAAGAAGAAGAAGAAGAAAGAAGCTGCAGGTTTATGGATTCAGCAGCAAGGAACAGAAGAGAAGGAGAAGAATGAGAGAAGGAGAAGAGGTGAGTTGCAGGTTTGGTTAAGGAAAAAGAAAGGAAGGAGAAGGGGGTGGAGAGGGTTCGGCCATGGTAAAAGAGAAAAGAGGAGAAGAAGAGATGGAAGAAGAGATAAAGAAAAGGGAGAAAGGATTAGGGTTCTTGGATCCTAATCCAAGGGCCTAGATCTAAAGGATAAAACAATTAACAATTAAGTAGAAACATAAAGCCAAATGTAAATTCAAAATCAATTTAAATTAAAAAAAACCAAAAAAAATAATTAAGTCTGAATGAACCTAATTACATCTAATTGAACCATATTAAACCAAATTGAAACTAATTAAATCTAATTAATCTAAATGAACCAATTAAACCTAAATACACCTAATTGAACGAGTTACATCTAATAAACCATATTAAACCAAAATGAAACTAATTGAACCTAATTAATCTAAATGAACCAATTAAACCTAATTAATCTAAATGAACCAATTATTAATGAATTAGAACCTAATCTATTAAATTAGATAAACTAGTTCTAAATTGCAATTAGGAGAAGAAAAATAGCTTAAACCCGGCTTTCATCAAGAAACAAGGGGAGATAACCCTTGTGCTTCAAGCCCCAAATCGAGCCGAATTGGACTAGATCTCCCAGCTCAAGGAAGGATTAATATGTTAAATTTTTAGACTTGGAGAATATTTGATTTTAGAGAGAAGAAGTTAGCCAAAACCTTGATGGGGCCATACTTTCTCCTAAATTCTCAATTTTTCTCCCCCTTTTTTGGAAGAGAGGAAAGGCTATACTTATAGCCTTGGGACTAGAGACAATTCTCTCTTATTTCCGATGTGGGACTAAAAAACTAGAGAGAATTGTCTAAAAAGGCTTGCTTTTGGACAAAGGGGTTTGGGCGCCATGTGGCACTCCTTGGTTGCTTGGAATGGAATCTGATACCAAACTTTGGAATCAACTTTCGGGGGTCATATCTTTCAAACTGTTAGTCAGAATTCGGTGTATAATATGTCGTTAGAAAGCTCAGTCTGAGCACTATCCAATGATGTGAGACACGATTGTGGTCTCGATCAGGAACCTTTACGAAAATATGCATAAAGTAGGGACCCGGATCAGATAATGAAAGAGAGAATCGGGCGTCGATTCGCATAGTTCTCACATCAAAGTGTAATGTCCGATTGGAGGGGATAAACGACAATAATCCATAACATCAAATTCTAATTTTTGAAAACATTTCTTCTGAAAGTTTATAAGAGAAAAATGGTCATTTTCTACTTTAAGCTTGAAAATTCTCCCAGTCTAATATGTAATTCTTTATATTGTCATCATTGTCGGGGGGTGACAAAATTCGGTGTCTACAGATTGCCCCTCTTTGACCGTGACCTATGTAACAGTCGAAAGGCAAAGAAAAGAACACGCCATTTTGTCACCAGGAGCAATGTACTACCAACATCCTGCTCAAGGATGGAGGAGGTGCAAATGCAAATGCAAAACAAGAGATAAGACCAAAGATAGGAAATGTCGATCGATAACACATGCGAAATCAAGTAGTGTGTGGATGCTACCGTGATATAAAACCTACTATAGTCGGTCAATATGTAGGTATACCCTAGACTAAGGATGCACATGCAATAAACCATTCTTAGTGTAAAGAACCAAGTAGACAATGAATGCAGGTACGAAAGAGTACAAATGCAATTGGATGTCAGGTATAAATAACCAAACACACCATGAATGTAAAAATGAGACAAAGGTGTAAATGCAATTAGCCAACATTGGTATAAAGAACCAAGTAGACTATGAATGCAAGTATGAAAAAGAGTGTAAATACAATCGACCGTTAGGTGTAAATAACTAAATGGATTGCGAATGTAAGTATGGAAAAATGGTGTAAACGTAATTAGCCAATATTGGTATAAAGAACCAAGTAGACTATGAATGCAAGTATAATAAAAGAAGTGTAGATGCAATCAGCTGTCATTGGTATAAAGAACCAAGCAGACCATAAATGCAAATATGAGACAATGGTGTAAATGAATGGTCAAACACAAGAGAAACTAGGTTTGACCTAGGTGTAAGTAACCACCAGACGCAACTTTCAGTCTCAACAACCGGACTTAAGATAGAAATGGGATTAGTATAAATAACTACCAGACCCGATCTTCAGTTAAAAAATAACCAAACTTAAATGGAGGTGACATTGGTGTAAATAACCGTTAGATCCAATCTTCGGCTTAAATAACCGGACTATGAGGTGAGACTGACATTAGTGTAAATAACCGTCAGAACCAATCTTTGGTGTAAATAATCAGACTTAAAATGGAGCTGACATTGGTGTAAATAACCGCTAGGCCCAATCTGCGGCATAAATAACTAGACTTGTAATGAAATTGGCAATGGTGTAAAGAACCATCCGAACCAATCGTCGGTTTAAACAACCGGACTTGAACTGAAGCTGACATTGGCGTAAATAATCATTAGGCCCAATCTTTAGTGTAAATAATTAGACTTGAAATGGAATTGGCAATGGTGTAAAGAACCATCTAGACCAATCTTTAGTGCAAATAACTGGACTTGAACTGAAGCTGACATTGGCGTAAATAACCGTCAGGCCCAATCTTCAGTGTAAATAACCGGACTTGAACTGAAGCTGACATTGGCGTAAATAACCGTTAGACCCAATCTTCGGTGTAAATAATCGGACTTCAACTGAAGCTGACATTGACGTAAATAACCGTCAGACCCAATCTTTGGTGTAAATAACCGGACTTGAAATAAATTTGGCCATGGTGTAAAAAACCATTGAAACCAATCTTCGTGAGCTGATGCATTTGAGGTTAAATATCTAAAAACCTTTAAATGTTCAACATTTTAATCATGAGACGTAATGATATTGCAATTAAATTTAAACAAACATCAACCTGATTGGTTAGACAAAGGATTAGTCACGTAAATCCTAACACTATGCTCACGTAAGAGAGTGTAAATGACCACTACTATAAAAAGGAGTGAGAAGTGTTTACATTGGAAAATGACAAAGAAGGATTTTGCCAAAACAAATTTCACCATGAGAACGAAGCTAAAACAAGGGAGGTAACCCATCAATGAGTGTTGCCCCAGACTGTGACATCTCCAGTTTGCTCAGCCTAAACTTAAATAAATCTGGCCTGATAATGCATTACTTGCATGTATATGCAACTTATGGCAATATAGTCTGATGTCTTCAATTATAATGGTTTTCAGTTGCTCCGACCAAATCTTTAACTCATGGTAAACATCCACAACATATTGATCCTTTCTTTTTCCTGTGAGTGCACCTTTCTGATGTTGCTTGCATTTTATGAGCAGGGATAGCAGTAACTTCCTTAGCTGCTTCTCAAGACTTGAGGGGTGGCTCCTTAAAATACCCAAAACATCATGTCTGTAGCACAAGCTCTAAGAAACAAGTAGTAAGACAATCAAACAACATGAAAAGGATGCAGACCCAATGGTTCTACCAATTGTAGAGTGGGGAGCTATTACATGGAATGACAAGCTCACTAGAGAAATCATGCCAACTAAGGAGGCTTAGAAGAAAGGATTAAGTGGTGAAACTCTTGGGAATCCATCGAAATAAGAGACAGGAGAAAGAGTTCGAGTCTAAGCAGGCCGTCTCCTGATAATAAAAGTAGCAATGATCAAATCGCCTTCAAAATAGGAAGCCAAGAAAGGACATTCATGTGAAGCCCAAACAAAACAAGGTAATATGGTGATTGAGGTGATGAACTGAGCTTGAAATTGACTTCTCAAGCTGCCTACGTATCCTGAGTAAATCAGGAATCAGGTTGGACGTAGTTCCTGCAGCAAATGATGTATTGGTTGTAAAGCCTTGATAATTAAGTTCCATTATAACTGGGTGAGTTCGAAGTTATCGGAGAAGATCTCACCACATTTAGCCTAGGAGGACTTGTTGGGTTATAATAGGGCTTAGGACTTGGTTCCAAATGAGGGTAAAAGCTAAAATATGCCCCTAGGGTCTAACTAGAATCTTGCAATTTTTGCCTTTATTGCCTTATTTATTTTTCTTCAATTTTTGGTGAGCAATTTTCTCTCATGCCCTTGCCTAGGGTATTGGATTGCTTTTGGATTAGAGCTTTGCTCCTTTTTTCTTTTTTTTTTTTTTAATTTGGCAATTGCTTTCTTTTTCTTCTTTTTTTTTTTTTTTTTTGAAGTTGGAGCTTTGCTATCTTTTTGTTATTGAATTTTGAAATGGAAAAGTGCTTTTTCCCAACCTTGGCAATATTAGGCTCTGGTACACAAAATGTCTTCTAATCAGACCCCAGAGGCTAGTAGGATTAAGTATGTGAAGGGTACCTTGGTAATGGGATATGGGTAGGCCATAATGGGCTTTCCAGAGGATAGGCTTAGGCCCAAAAAGGATAACTAGCGGATTTAAACTTCTCAAGATTTTTCTTGGATAACTAGCGGCCAAGGATGGCCTCCCTTAATAGGCTTAATGATGTGAAAAATTCCCTTTAAGCTCCTTACTCGTTGGAAGGGGATTAAATGTGTGGAGAGCTCAAGACCTTTTATTATCAAGGCTCTGGCACCAAAATGAATGACGAATGACTGATGGGTTCCCTTTTTTTTTGTTACTCTTTCCTTTTTTCTATATTTGATTTTTTTCTTTGATTCCTTTTTGTTGATTTGAAGAAAATAGGCGATAGATCACTGCAAGATTCATCATCAAGAGATGGAAATGGGGAGGAGAACAAACAAAATACTTAAAATAAACTATTTCATTAAAAACTGAAATGATTACACCATGTGGAAACTTGATTGGATTGACACAACATCAAAATTAAAAAGATAAAACTTCTCACATGAAACCAAAAGGGAAAAAGCTGGAAATACCTAACAACATGACTGACTACGTATAACACCGAAGGACTTGAACCCAGACATGACCAACCCCTCTTCGTCTTCTATAATTATCAGAACTTCTGTACCAAAGAGCTTACTAACATCTATAAATCCTCCTTGATGCCTCAGATGGGCCTACCAAACTGCTTAAGACTCTGCCCAATCAACCATGCAGTTAAAGAAGATCTCAAAACCTGGTAACTCCTTTCTTGATATTTCATCGGGCCACGGTTCTAGAAACCCAAAGTATGAAGAGTCATGCACTTCTTTAATGAATTGACCATTCAGGTTCTTGAAATAGGGTACCATCTCAAGAGTCTTAGATGCTTCTGATTGATACTTCTTGGTTGACATGAACTCTCCTTCAACTATCTTGATCTGTTTGGGCTTTGCGTCCGATTTCACCACATGAACATGCCCCTCGCTTTGGATAGACGGATGCCTAATGAAGATGGTGGGGTCAAATTCTTCCAAATCCTCACTAAGAGTATTGATTGATTGGTGATTTGGAAGAGGATTTGTGGTTACATTAGGCTGTTTAGGTCGGAGCTCAAACTTTTTAGCATCATAAAGGTCCTGTATAGCATCTTTTAAATTGAAACAATTATCTGTGGTATGTCATTCCTGGCAATGATAGTGGCAGAATAGGTCTAGATTATACCAACGTGGCTTTGGCTCGGGAATAGGCCTTGGTTGAATCGTGGAAATCAATCCAACCTTCGCTAATGTGCTAAAAACTAAACTCAGGAGTGCACCCAAATTAGTGAACTGCCTCTTACGTCGACTGGGAGGAGCTATCCCTTGCTCTAGTGTGAACGGAGCTACCATTATGGACGATGTTGGTGCTGTAGAAGGGAGAGTAGACATTATGGCATTGACCTCTGAGCTTTTCTGTTGTGGAGGTCTTCTGCTATTACTGGACTCAGTTGCAAATCGATCCATTTTGGGGAGTTCCTCTTGGAAGATGGCATCCTCGACCTATTGTGTCGCGACTATCAAACCATCAAAGTTGAGGATGGGGAGAACAAACAAAAACTTTCGGTATGGGTCTCGCAATCCTCTCACTATCATTCCCACTTGCTCTCTCTCATTTGGCCTATCCCACATCTGAGTCGCTTTGTCACGAAACCTTTTCAAATAGCTAGTGAACCCTTCACCTGCTGCTTGCTTTGTTGTTTCCAACTCTTTCCTATTCAACTCTATCTCTATATTATAGGAGTATTGGCAAGTAAACGCCTTCATCATGTCGTCCCAAGTGCGGGTTAAGGAAGAATCTAGGGCCATTAGCCAATGGTGAGCAGCACCAGTCAGTGAAAATTGGAAGGCCTGCCCCAGTTGCTCATCCGTGAAGCCTCGGCCTCCCCTCAATTGGCCAATAAAAGATCTTAAGTGAGTACGGGGATCACCCCTACCATCAAACTTTTCAGAGGTCTATAAATTTTTCTGGCAACCTAACATAAGGAAAGAAACACAACCCTTCTGTATCAATGATTTGATCTTCAACACCTTTAAGGTTCCTGATCAAGTGTTCAAGGCGACTAACTTTATCCTTCAACTCTTGGTTCTCAAGACTTTCAGACTTTCCTATAGCAGGGCTATTGTCAATCACAACATCATCTTCAACACCTAACACATTGGGGTGAGGAACAACCCTAGGACTATGGAGACTACTCTGTTGGTCCTGAACTTCTGCTGGTTGAGCAACACCAGCCTGAGCTTGCATCATCGTAGTTAAGTTTGCTAACATATCCTTAATCTTAGTGACACGGGCCTCCATGGGGTCAGGATTTTCTAGTGAAATATTATCTTGACTCATGGTATTCGTACCGTCTCGGGAAACGGGAAACACTTCTAATGAGGGTTCTGGTGAAAGCCTCACTAGTCTACTTGAATTAGGACCTCTGACCCACAAGGGTAGGGAATGGCCTTCCTGACGAGAAATGGTGCATCAACTGGGTAGAATATAATGAGAAAGTGAAACTTCGGATTACACTCCTTATTGGTACCGAAAAATGGACAAAAGAAATCCTAAGATGGTAACAAATACATTCTCCTACATGAGCACAACTAGGGTCAAAGCATGTACAAACAAGGACAACTATACCAAACAAGGGTTAGGTCAATTGAGAGTGGTATCAACTTAGTGGTAAACTGAAAGGAAGTGCCCCTAAGTTGAAGAGACTCTCAATTGATAGATCAAACAAGGTGGTTCGTGTAAGAACTTCTATATAGGCGGATCTACATCGAATCAATCACCGAAAACCATGGTGGACGAATTTGGGGCCACCATTAACATCGAGATAGCATGTGTGAAACCTTTACCAGGTTGAGACCTATACCACATCGGACTGGTGGTGTTAGCATATAGCCACGGTACCAATCATACGGTGCAGTTGTAAGAATCAACTGGTGTAGTTATAAACACTAGCACCTTTAATGTTAATGATAAATCCAATATTTCCATTGGTGAATGGTAGATTGAGACGGGTAAAAATGACTACAAGGACTTTCAACATAAACCGCAAACAATATTACATTAGTTGTGTTGATCCTAGTCATTGGTTCTATGTCCAAGTATCTGATGCATGTTGGTTAGGTTTAGGACCGGCAAGTCTACCTTGACAAGGCCAATATACCTATCACCTGTATACACGGAATGAATCAAAGGCATGTGGTCCCTTTGATATACCAAGAGGGGAATAGCTCGAGCAAATCGATCACAGAGTGTTGACCAATAGCGTCTCTTTGGGCACACCTAAATGTGTGTGATCACCCTCAAGCACACAAGGTAACGCCCTTGCCGATAAGTTATGTATTCTAAGCCCAAATGGCATGGTATCAAGGGGTGTGATGTAACTAGGGGCGGGCCAAACATATGTGAGGGACCGTGGCAGCTACACCACGAGGGTGAATAAGGGTGAGGCATGCTATGCTCAATGCAAGAAGTGTATGCAAGTGATGAAAAGTGAAAAATAACATGTCAATATACAAACAATAAGGTACAAACAAAGCTATACAGACAATGGTCAATCAAGAGTTTGACATCCCCAGTGGAGTCGCCACTGTAGGTATCATGGACCTCTGATGGGATCGCGATATGACGCGTAGCGCATGTACACACGCTAGGATTCGACCCTAATGAGATGAGATAGTATCCCCTAGTCATCAAATGGCAAGGGGGGATACACGTTATGGGTAAAAGGGAGTCGCTTCCTAGAAAGGGTCTAGGACCCATAAATGTCTCCCCTAATCAAGGGAGAGAGACTAATGACTCTGATGGATAAGGCTGGTTTGCACCAAGATTTTGAACAAGTGTCAAGTGATAGACTGAGAAGGTGTTAAGCACCCAGTCTGCCCGGCCCTAAGGTCTGTCTCTTTTTGTTTGACCAAAGTTTATTTGTACCCTACTAACTAATCCTAAATCTAGGTCACTGAAAACCCTAAACTAAGTATCGAAGCATGACATGTGAAAACGCTAAGCCAAGTGTCTAAATTATGCTAGCTAGGTTATGATGCAAATAATGAAATGATTACGCTAATTAAAAATTAAAAACCAAAAACCCTAAATGATTTAATCAATGAATTATGAGTCATAGATCAAGTTAATTAAATAAGCCTAAACTTAGGATTAGTTTAGCAACTTATGAAACCCTAAATTAAACTAATTCGATTAATTGAGCCTGACCTAGATGGATGATCAATGAATTTGTGAGATCCTAAATTGAATGAATTAAAATGGTTAATCTCAATCCCTACTAATTTGTGAAATAAATCATTGCAACCCTACTTAATCTAATTGTTAAAAATATTTATAAATTAAATGAGATCTAATTGATTTATAAAAGTGAAATGGATTAATTATATTAAATGAATGCATTTTTACTAATCTACCTAATCTAGTATAGGAGGATTAAACTAAACCTAAGGTTTAATTAAATTATTTATGAAACCTAATTGGACTAATTATGTTTACCTTGAGCTAATCCTAAGATGAGTTAAACATTTTTCAAAACCCTAGTTAAGCTAATGAGAAGAGAATCTTTTAACTAATTAATCTAGTTAATTATCCTACATTAAATAACTAATTAGTTTATTGATTAAAATAAACAAACCACTAGAGGGAAAAAGATTGGTAATTACACAAGTTTAATAAATTGAATTGAATGAAGAAATAAAATGCAGTGATTTAAAAAGCTGAATTAACAAACCACAATTAATAAACAACAGTTGAAATGACTAATTACGTTAACTATGTTACTTTAATCAATCTAGATTAGTACTACATTAATGCGAGTGAGGGTTGGAGTGCAAAAGATAGGAGATAGTAGGAAAACCTAAATCCCTAATACACACCTAATGCTATGAGTCGGTTTGAGGGGGGCCAACCATGCCCTTGCTAACATGCGCCCTAGACTACGTCCCATACTTTATTAAAAGGAAAATAAAAGAAAATCATTTATTTTAAAGTTTAAAATTAGGGGAAATTTTAGGGCCGGATACATTACAGACCTGAAATCAAACCAAAATGGATAAAATAAAAATAAAGAAAAAAAGGAGGGGAAGATTCCACACAGAAAATAGAAATGAAATAACAGGTTGTGGGTATTACAAATATGAACTATCTAATCAGCAAATTAAAGAAATAACAAAAAACAAGAAAAGAAAATAGGAAGAAGAAGAGAAGACGATGGGCTAGAGATGGATTTTGGCAAAGGGAAGAAGATGGGAGCTGTAGTGGTTTAGATTTCGGTTATGAAAAAAGGTAAGTGGGAAGAAGTAGGGGATGATTTCAGTTATGGAGAAAGGAGAGGGAAGAAGAAGAAGAAGAAGAAGAAGAAGAAGAAGAAAGAAGTTGCAGGTTTATGGATTCAATAGCAAGGAACAGGAGAGAAGGAGAAGATGAGAAGAAGAAGAAGAAGAAGAAGAAGAAGAAGAAGAAGAAGAGAAAGAAGTTGCAGGTTTATGGATTCAACAGCAAGGAACAGAAGAGAAGGAGAAAATGAGAAGAAGAAGAAGAAGAAGAAGAAGGAGAAGAATGAGAGAAGGAGAAGAGGTGAGTTGCAGGTTCGGTTAAGGAAAAAGAAAGGAAGGAGAAGGGGGTGGAGAGGGTTCGGCCATGGTAAAAGAGAAAAGAAGAGAAGAAGAGATGGGAGAAGAGATAAAGAAAAGGGAGAAAGGATTAGGGTTCTTGGATCCTAATCCAAGGGCCTAGATTTAAAGGATAAAACAATTAACAATTAAGTAGAAACATAAAGCCAAATATAAATTCAATATCAATTTAAATTAAAACAAGCCAAAAAAAATAATTAAGTCTGAATGAACCTAATTACATCTAATTGAACCATATTAAACCATATTAAAACTAATTAAATCTAATTAATCTAAATAAACCAATTAAACCTAAATACACCTAATTGAATCGGATTACATCTAATATACCATATTAAACCAAAATGAAACTAATTGAACCTAATTAATCTAAATGAACCAATTAAACCTAATTAATCTAAATGAACCAATTATTAATAAATTAGAATATAATCTATTAAATTAGAGAAACTAGTTCTAAATTGCAATTAGGAGAAGAAAAATACCTTAAACCCGGCTTTAATCAAGAAACAAGGGGAGATAACCCTTGTGCTTCAAACCCCAAATCGAATCGAATTGGACTAGATCTCCCGGCTCAAGGAAGGATTAATTTGTTAAACTTTTAGACTTGGAGAATATTTGATTTTAGAGAGAAAAAGTTAGCCAAAACCTTGACGGGGCCATCCTCTCTCCCAAATTCTCAATATTTCTCCCCCTTTTTTGGAAGAGAGGAAAGGCTATACTTATAGCCTTAGGACTTGAGACAATTTTCTCTTATTTCCGATGTGGGACTAAAAAACTAGAGAGAATTGTTTAAAAAGGCTTGCTTTTGGACAAAGGGGTTTGGGCGCCATGTGGCACTCCTTGGTTGCTCAGAATGGAATCTGATACCGAACTTTGGAGTCAACTTTCGGGGGTCATATCTTTCAAACTGTTTGTCAAAATTTGACGTGTAATATGTCGTTAGAAAGCTCAGTCCGAGCACTATCCAATGATGTGAGACACGATTGTGGTCTCGATTAGGAACCTTTATGAAAATATGCATAAAATAGGGACCCGGATCAGATAATGAAAGGGAGAATCGGACATTGATTCGCATAGTTCTCACATCAAAGTGTAATGTCCGACTGGAGGGGACAAAAGACAATAATCCATAACATCAAATTCTAATTTTTGAAAACATTTTCTTCTTAAAGTTTATAGGGGAAAAATGGTCATTTTCTACTTTAAGGTTGAAAATTCTCCAAGTCTAAAATGTCTAACATGTAATTCTTCATGTTGTCATCATTGCCGGGGGGTGACAAAATTCGGTGTCTACACTATTAATATAAAAAGAATATCCTAAAAGTAATAATGCAAAAACTAAAAGTAAATTGTATAGAATATCTGTTGCATAAGTTATGAAGAAGTAAGGTGCGCCTAGTATGCATTTTGAGATGATAAGTACCAACATCTCGAACTTCCTCACTAGTGTTGTTCCCCATGAACACATTTTGGATCCAACTGGATTCTATAATAACTTACAAAACCCCTTCTATCTTAGGTTATGTGCCCCTTCTATCTTAGGCTATGTGTTTTGTTGCTCTTGTATCCACAATCCAATCAGACTGTGTATGGACAACCAAAATATGAGTACAAATAAACGTACAAAAAGAGTGAGATAGAAATGATACATTCTTTGGCTCAGTAAAATCATGAGTGAAGTGCCCATCTTCTAGCTATTGTAGCATTTGACCTTAGATAAATCCATCTTTCCGCCACACTTTCCTCCTTTGTGTTTGGTGGTCTTGTCTTCTTTTGGCTCATGATTTTAAGCTCCACCTTGATTTCCTGGGTTGTCTTGTCTTTTACGCTTAGACTTGTGCTTAGCTCCCTAGGCGACTAGGCAGTAACATGATTCACTTTTTAATGCTCCACCTTAAGTTCCATATGTTGTAAAATGTTAGAAAAATTAATACCATCATTGTGAGTGAGAACAAGCTTTATGAGCTCTAGTAATCGGGTAGTGTCTTGATAATAACTTGATCCTATTTCTCATCAGTGACGGTGGTTCCAGCATCATTCAGCTTCTGAGTCATATCTTTGACCACCATAAGATGTTCAGACATAGTGTATATATCAAACTTCAAGGTCATGCCCCTTAACCCATGTAGTAGATGTACCTCCGAAAGTAATTTTCAACTGATCCCACATTGACTTAGATGTGGTACATTTCTCATAATCACCACTCAGTTCATCGTGCATAGTAGTTAACATAATAAAACATGTATTATGATCGTTTTTCATTGATTGATTGTAGGCTTTCATATCACGAAAGTGCTAAGCGATAGTACCCTCTGCGAGTTTGTCCATAGTGGTGGTCAAATACTCAAAGGTAATTTTTCTCATTGGGCAGATATTGAATCTTTCAATGTCGCATGACATAGCTGGGGTTTGTCACCCTTGGTGAGGTCCGCAAGAACATGATTAGTATTCATATCACTACACACAACAATGTACAAGGTAACATTTAAGTACACATCAATAATTTGTTTCAGAGACCTTGATTAAAATTAATGGTTCCTTATTACACGGTGAGAACAAATTTTGCTAGGCTCATAATGAAATCTCACATGTGTGGGTTTGAGACATATAATTTTAATCGATTTTGAACAAATATAAGAATAATTAGGCTTCTTAAATCCAATCCCAAGGGGGTAGCCAAGTTGGTAAGGGACCTTCGCCTCAAGAAGCATCTGGTTCTGAGTTCGACTCCTCTTACTTCCTTTGGGCCACTCACACGTGGGTGTTTACTACTCTTTATTGCTTTCAGTAAAAGTTGAATGGTTCTCATTCAAACCCGATATGACCTGGTTTAAGCGGTTGTGGGTTAGTCAAGCCGAAGGCCCTAGATACCCGTAGTTAGGAAAAAATGGTGTTTCCATTCCACAAAATTGCGTCATAGAAACAGTACACATGAGTCCTACATAGAGGCTCGACCGATACTTAAAGTGTTAGCATATGATATGCAGTGTAAGGTGCTTTCCCTTTACAAGACTTCTCCAAAAATTTAATAGTATTATCCAAATAATAGTTACAACCTTTAAAAATCCTACTACATCAATCTACTGAGTAGGGAATGCCGCACTTCACATCATAGATGAAACCTATCTTTAGTGTATATGCATAAGAACATGCCCACTTAAATAAAATTCTAATAATGATCTCTAACTCTAAACATGCACAACCACCAAAAGTTAGAGGGGGAGATCAGCCACGCATCCTAACTAATGGAGCGAGTCAAAGTCAATAACGCAACAGAAGCTATGATTTAATTGACAGTATACACATTCATACATGATAAAATACATTAAAGAAATAATATATGTGAGTCAAATATTACGAATTCAAGTCATGCCAATGATCCATATTTTATAAAGCAAGTAACATAAACATGCATTATCACGGCAATCAATATTGCATGCTCAAAATTTAAAATCATAAGGGTAAGTATAAAAGTAATTTAGGATAGGTTACATAAACCTTAATCTAATCACTCCAAAGCGCTAACTTTCCTTCCTTTTGAAGAAACACTAATGCATTACGAAAAAAAAAACCTAATTCACAGCTCAAGTTTCCCCCAAACCCTATTTAAAAAAAAAAATTGTTTTAAAACAATCATCGCATATATGGAAAATAGGAAAAAAGGAGCATGCAATACTAGCCACACAAAGGTCGTTGAGATCGTCAAGGTCGATCCTGATCCGATCCAATCTAGATCGGCCCAGATCTAATAACAAAATCCTTAGGTTTCTTTATCGATAAAGAAATATAACATTATAATAAAGGAAAAAATATTTCTCACATTATTGGTTTTGAGAATTAATTTTTTTTTAAATAACGGTAAAATTAATGCATCATAATTTGAAATTAAGAAAAAAAAAATTCCAAAGCTCCCTTCCTTAGAATCTCTCTTTCTATTTTGTTTTCTTTCCAAATGTCGGCTGGAAAGGTCACGCTCTTTTGTTCCATCCAACACTCCTTTGTTCCTTTTTTTTTCTTTTAACGAAGTTGTTCTTTAGCGTTCACGAAAGAAACAAAAGAAATAAGGCAATGGGTGCAATGGCCTCTAAGGCAATACGTGAGATAGAATCAAGATTCCAAGCCACCTTGCATGCTGGTCGATCACGACAATTAGTTTCATCACTTGACTCATCACGTGACATAGCCGCGACCAAGACTAGCAAGGCACAGAATTGTGTAATGATGCATGGTGCAATGAAAAAAACTTGGCTCTGATACTGATGTAAAATGAAAAGTCAATGGGTACCTAAGGTTACCTCAATGTAGTTTTCTATGTAGTGGAATGGATTTGGCTGTTGTACGTGTCGTCCTACACAAATCGTGACAAACTTAGGATTGCGACGATTACACTAGACAAAGTTCCACCCTTCAAATTTAAGGATAGCAATGGAGATCCTTAGAGAGACACTCTCAATTATGGGAGAGATAAAAGAAAATCAGGGGAGAGAGAGCTCTTGATATTAGGTCAAAAGCATGCTTTGTTGTGGTTAAACCTCTTATTTATAGAGTTCTGATTGGCTAGGGTTCCTAATCCTAGTAGGTTATACTTGCCCCAAATGAACGAACCATGGACAAACCAGGTCAAGACCCAATTCAACCCAGTTTGATTAACAATGCATAGTCCGATGAATATGCACTTTCAAATCGTCAAACGCATTTTGTGATATGTTAAGGAACATTGGATTATGTCTTACGTTTATTCGCTCAAAATTGACTCATCTTATATAGGTTCTCCGATACTGATTGGGCTGACTATCCTATTACCCGACGTTCCACTACTGAATTTTGTACCAATCTAGGAGGCAACTGCATTTTCCGAAATTCCAAAAAAACATCCCACCATGGCTCATTCAATCATGAAAGAAGAATATCATGTCCCTGCCACTTTTGCATGGATCACTTGGCTTACTTATATTCTCCACATGATAGTATCTTTGCTCTTTAGTTGACTATCAATCCAGTCTTCCAAGTCCCGACTTACCATGTGGAAATTAACTACTATATCGTTAGTGAGAAGTAGGGTTTTTAGAAGAAAAAAAAAGAAACTTAGCACATCCTCTGACCAACAAATAGCGGATATCTTTGCCTGGCTTCTGCTTAGGACAACTTTTCATCTTCTCCGGACTTAACTTGGCCTTTGGCGGCTGCCCCAGTCAAGTTTGCGAGAACATATTGAAACAATAACTCAATCAACTCACAACTCAATGCCTGCTCAACTAATTGCGACAGATGTAATTTCTCAATAAATCTCTCCAACGATTGCATTCTGTGTATAATTGAATCCTTTGCAATATTAATCCTTTCACAAATCTTGTAACTGTATAACCATTCTCTTCCTTTCCTGTATCTATTTAAGCAAGTAAAACTATGCAAATCAATTAAGGGAAGATTAAAATTATCAAAAGATTCAAAGTGTCTTCAGGAAGAATTAGAGCTTCTTTGATTTGTGCAAACTATATCACCTTTTTTTTTTTTTTTTCTCTTTTAAAATTCTCCATGCTACTAAACTTGTCAAGACTCAAGAGGTGAGAAACCTTTGGGTAAGAAAATCTACTTAGGTTTCTTAATGTGTTAGCTTTTATTTATCAAATAAAAAATAATTGCACATAAAAGGGACTTGCAAGTATATATACCACTTATTCCCCAGATAAATAATTTATTTTAATTATGTCTTAACATTTTAAAATATCACAAATCCAGTGCATTGATAGATAACCTAATGGCATTAGGATAGTACAAAATGAAACCCATAATACTTAACTACAATGATGAAGATTTCTCAAATATGAGGACCAATTGTGAACTATTATTGAGAATTTTGTTCATAAAAGTAATCCACTGAACATTTTCAAGTGATCCAATTTAATATACGTAAAACAACACAACTGTATGGACAAAACTTATATATATATATATATATATATATGTGGAGATAACCAACCACCCAAATAATATCTTGCAAATTAAAACGTTTAGATATTAAATTGGTTCTTAGTTTGATTTGTTATGAAGTGGTGTTCATAGTTGTTGTCTTGGCAAATTTCTGTTTATGTTTGAACTTCATATTAATCAAGGGTAAAAATTGCCTTGATAAGCTTATCAAGGTGGTTCAAAGGAAAGTTCTCCTTTTGGAAAGGGGTATAGCCTTGAGTCGTCAATTTTATCCAAGGAAAGGTCTCTTTGTTTCCATTCACGTGGGATTTTATTCCTCTAAAGTGAAGGGGTCAATCTTGGTAACTAATGAGGGAAATCCCCTCCGCGAGTCAAAGGCAATTTAATCTTGGTAACTAATGAGGGAAATCCCCTCCGCGAGTCAAAGGCAATTTACCACTGGATGAACTTCATGATTCTAGAATCTTCTCTCTCCAACATAAGATCTAGGTGAGTGCCAATGTTGGCAAGGAGTGTTTGGACTTGTTGCAAACATGATCTCACAAGAGGATTTGATTTTATTAATAAATATGAAAGTAGACTTATCAAGGAAACCAAAAGCATATTGGAATGGGTTTCAACAACTTTAGAAGCTTCTATCACATCCCCGAAGGTTCCAAAAAGTGTCTAGAGGAGGCCTAAATTAGGCAAAGATGAGATAAAGTCTTCACAAATCGGGCTTCAAAGAATCTCCAAATATGAAAATTTTGCTAAAACAGGCTCCAGGTGGGCTTTTACCCACTCTGGATAAGCTTTGGCCGATATTCAATGAGTGCCGGTGGATTCTCATCTAGTGTGTCCCGACCAGCATATTACTGACTTAGTTTCACAAACACTTGGGCCCAGTTCAGGTATGACCTTGAACCACAATTTGCCATGGTTAATAGGGTAGGTTTGGACTAATCCCACTCAGTGTATGACAAAACCAATTAACCATATTTCAAAAACATTATTTATCAAAGTAAAACCTCTTATATTAGCGTGGATACTCTAAAAACTGGTTAGGGCATTGAGAAACTCTCGGTTATAACTAAAGGACCGTTATGTTTTAAAGGAATTACAATTCATCATTTCTAAGCCACCGTAGGGTGATAAAATGACGCATCTAGACTAGACCCCAAAACCTTATGTTGTAGAATTTCAACCCAATTATATTGGGTCAAGTGACAAAATAGTGATTTAAAAGCTCGGGACTGTAAGGGATTGCCCAATTAATATTGGTCAAAGTACCATAGGTGTGTATGGGCGTACATGAAATATATACCAATGCAATGAAGGGTACTTAATTGAACTAGGCTTTTGAATTTGATGAATCAAGAAATTTTTAATATGCACTATCTGTATCTAAGAGTGCATAGTAGTGGTCAAAAGTACCATAGGTTTATATGGATATGCATGGAATACATGCCAATGCATAGGAGAGTACTTGATTTAATTAGGCTTTAAGATTTGACTAAGTGGGTAATATAAACTATACACTATCTATCTAATGGTCAAAATTGCCACATCATCATTTCACATGGCATTTGATTTCTCTTTTTATGATGGGAGTGTGAGGTCTTCCTTACTCTAGGCTAAATTCATAACAAAATTCAAGAACAATTAGGAAACAAGCAAGTTAGCTTGCAAAATTCAGAAAATAAAAAGCGATTTACGTCAACCTCCCTTGACATTTGCCTATATCACATCTCTCCCCTAAAAATCATTTATTACATTTAAACCCAAAAATCTAGCACAGGTGTTAATTTTAGAATAAAAAAGAGACAGAATTAACTTCTTCTTCTTCTTCTTCTATTCCCCTAGACAGCATTACTTGGTACTATTTCATCAGTTGCACCCAAGGTTGATCATGCTTCACCAGTAATCAATAGGCTTACCAAGGGAAAACCTCTTCCTCAAAAAGGGAAAATTCTACAAGTTGTAATGGAAGCAGGACCACTGCTTCAGACACTACTTGTTGCAGGACCTCTTCCTCGATGACATAATCCTCCACCATTGCAAGCATTCCAATTACCAGCTGCTTCTATCAAAGGTTGTGTTCCTGAAAAAGTAAATTAGAAACATGTACCCAATCCGAATTACATGGTTCCAAGTTCATTTGGTTCATCTACCATGAGATGTCATATCAGATAAGCTCAACACCTGTGCTTAATTTTTTAAACAGTCCAGTTTCATGATTAGACAATGGGGAGCTATTATCTACTACAATGAATCAGGATTTTTCCCAAAGACATATCATGACTGCGACTCGGCTAAGACTCCACTGAGATCAATCCTTCCTTCTTCAGACCTAGACAAGCAGCACCTATATCGTTGTACATAACCTCGAATTCCTTCACTATGTTCTTGATCAGGTCGATCTGCTTCATGTCCACTAGAATGTTCAAGAAATTCACCACGTGTGGTAGCAGGCTCGACGAGCCCCCAATATCGTCGATCACCTCCCGTTTCTTTTCCTCACTTATCGTCGGGTTAACGAAGAAGTCATACACCAGAGGGTCGCTGAAGATCATCTCAATCATCTAGGTCTGCATCGGTTGTATCTAAGGTTTCCGTTTGATTTCGCGACCTCTGCAAGGGCACTGGTGTAGCTTTCGGCCGCGGAATCTACCATCTTTGCGCCGCCACCTCTCCCTTGGGTTTTGGTTTGGCCGAAGAGTTTCATGACAAGTTTTGGGATCCTGGGGATGAGAAGCTACCGGAGAACGATAATCGGATGGTCTCGGGAGCTAGCACCTTACCGAAGGCTCGCGTTGGAGGTGGAGATTTGGATTCAAATGCTATTGCAGATTGCCATGTTTTCCAGCAAGAAGAATGAGCAGAGATTCTGATTCTGGTGATGTGTTTAGCTTTCGCCGGAAGCGAGGAAAGGGTTTTGATGCAAGTGTGTCTCATGATGGGATAGATTGAATAATCGACGGTAGGAATTGATTGGAGGAGGAAGGGTAATTATGTCTATGTATTTTTTAAAATTGACATTAATCTAGTGTTAATTTTTGAATTTAAATATAATAAACAAAATTTTAAGGGAAAATATGATATAGGCAAACGGAAGGGGAGGTTGATATAAATCACCTAAATAAGAAAACAAGTAGAACAAAATCTTTGTTCAGATTTTACTAATGCCTTCCGGCATAAGAAAAGACATGCAGTAAATTTATCATATATCAAAGAATTTTCGGATAAAAATATTTCAACAAAATCCATACCTATTCAAATGAACAAACAACTTTTAGAAAATTTTACAAAATAAAAATCGGATCTTTTAGACAAAAAAATTAATCTGCATAAGTATCTCACTATGGAGTTGTGTAGTCTTTTATGTAAATAGAAGTGCTGAAATTGAAAGAAGAACACTGAGATTAGTTATCAGTTACAAGCCTTTACATGAGGTGGAAAATACACAAGGCTCTCATTATTACAAGGTCTGGAGAGGGACAAAGGCAACATCGATCGTGGTGAAGAAGTTCAATATGCTCTACGATCTCACCTCCAACTCAAACTTCAGATCAATGAGCAGCTTAAGTGACAACTTCTCCACATTCTTCCCTGGTGTTGTTTTTTAGTCGTTGAAATTGTGATCGTTAATGTTTATGTTGGCCGTCAATCAGACTGACCTAGATATTAAATAGGTCTTCTCTCCCCCCTCCTGAAGTACGTTTCTTTAGTCAGCTAACTGGTTTCTACCAAAAAAAAAAAAGTCAGCTAACTGGTTTTGCTACCGAACTGTACAATTTAGATTATTTTATCGATTTATGTGGTTATTGGCTTCATCCTCAAGCTTTGTCCCAAATTCCAGTCACATTAGCTGTACTCTTCCATGTTAAAATATGTATTTTTCTTTCTTATGTTGAAACAGTCGTGATCATCTCTACCCAAAAAAGAAAAAAAAAAATGGTTGTTATAATCAAAACAGGATTCTTAGTTCATATTTTAATTTTTTGTTTTAAGGTAGTTCATGTTGTATTCATGCCTTCTTTAATCATAACCACTCAAGTCTCTCTACTCTAACGACTTCAACCCAAGTCATTACCCAAAAAAACAAAACTACTTCAACCCAAGTTACTTTAAGTGTAACTGATGTTCTCTCAACACATCTAATTTTTCGTTTTTTTAATCAAACGCCTATAATTTTTCACGAGTGTGTCATTTGTCTCCTTTTATGTGACCGAGCCTCTTTAGCCTACTTTCTATTTTATTGGTTTGTATATATTTACATGAATGTGTATTTTGAATTTCCAGTCAATTGACTCAATCAAGTTAAAGTTGGTTTTCTTTTCAAGCTCCTATTCTATTTGACGGGTCAACATTCCTTGCAATACAACACAAAAAACTTACATGAATTATATTTGTTCTTTCAGGGAATGCACATTTGATGATGTTGGGGTGTTAGCACATGGTGGAAATCTGTTAGAGAGAATCCTTGCATCCTTGCTATAGTTTGCCATTGACCCTGTGAGTTTCCTAATTTACTACCTTCTCCTGCAACTATTTCGTCTGTGGTATTGCACCAAAGATTAATTGTTATTGCAATCACTCTTATTGTTTTAAGATAGATATTTATGATTGAATTTATTAGATTAAACCAAGGATCAAGTGAATCCTTTTTCGTTTACCAAAAAAAATCCCTCTTACAACCCTTTGATGGCTTCCTCAATAACTGAAGAAATAATCAATCACGGTGGAGGTTAAGTTTTTTGCGCAAGTGATTCTACTTTGATTTGACATGGTGTTTACATGAGACTTGAGGGGGGCATGAGGGGGAGATTATGAAAATTGAATTGGATTTTTGGCTTCTTATTTTGATAAATTAGTCAGTTCTCTGTGCTTTTTCAACAGTGTCGCAGTTGAACTCCTGGATTACATAAAGTAAGACATGTTTGGATTTTTTAATGCAAAACTTGACTAGATTCTTTCATACTCGAGTAATTGTAGTTATATCGATTTTTCTTTCCCATAAGTTACTTGCCACATACGTCCTAATTTCAAAAGAAGCCAAGAGGTTCTTGGTCCATAAATTTTGAGGGGGTGAAATATGTGGTAGTTTACAAGCATTTTGAAGAATTTTCACTAATCAGTTGATCTAAATTCTAAAGAAGGGGCATTTGTTTGAGCATTTTACTAGATTTAGGATGCGTGGTTCTCATGAATTTGTGTCAACAACCTTTGAGGAGCTTGCGTACTTGGAGAAGATACCATCAGCTTATGGATTTGATTTTTGGATTTAACAAGGTGTTAAGTATCTAAATATTTGTTTTACATCTCTCATTTGATGTGAGTGAGCTCAATTTTTTGAATGTTGATTCTAGCTTTCATATCTATTTTTTCTTGATAAAATGACAATGGACAAACTTCTTTTATGATTTTACTTTCCTCTTCTATTTTTATGGTTACCTCCTTCATATGTTTGTTCCATTCTCACCTTGTGCATGGTCATACAGATGGAACTTATGTGCAGACAAAATTGAGAAATTGGTTCACAAAGTATGCTTATCGACACATAAGTTAAGGGAGGAATATAGGAAATTTTGTTTTGAGGGCATCAAGCTTGCAATGCCTTTCGGTTATGGTAGTTGATGGCTCTTTATTTTTAACTCTATATAATGATTCTTGTTAGTGTATCATGATTTTTTTGGCAATATCAATGTGGCAATTTACATTAGTATAGTTCTCCATTGAGTGCAGACTTATATATTATTTAATTAAAGAAGATGGAGAATCAATAAGACCCATTTGTATTATACCGTTCTCTTGGCAGTGGATTGGAAGCTTTGTCAATTGAGCCTTTTTTTTTTTTTTTATTGTATTTGTTATTATAACTGATATTTATTTCAAGATGAAATGATATGGCTGAGGAGTATGTGGTCTTTATAAAAAAAATGTGGTTATTTGTGTGCTAATGTACAATGTATTTTTTTTTTATTATGATATTTTCCCTTTTTATTGGTTAATTCACCATTTTACTTAGCAATATTGTAAAAATACTTTCTTTCATAACAACTCAATTTCTTGTACGATGGTAAAATCTGGCATTTAAACTCTCTCTCTCTCTCTAAATACTTCACTTTTTGTACAAATGAAATTTAAACTCAATTTAATATATATATATATATATCTATAATTGTTTCAGAAAAAAATTTCATGAAATTAATCTGAAATTATATTTATTTCTTCTCTTCTCTTATCAAATGTAGATCCAAATTCATCTCTCTCTCACTTGACAAATTCTCACTTGACAACTGTATGTATGTATATATAATTACAATATAGACGTTGGATATGAAAACCACATGCAACGAGGTAAGGTTTTTTTTTTTTGGAGGGGGTGTTTTGGTGGAGGGTATAGACAAGAAAGAAAGAGATGATGGAGTAGCAACTAAGGTATAAAAGTAGAGGCAGCAGCACGTGAATGATTAATTATGCATGTTAAGTAGACCATTACATCAAGAAATATTTGTTTTTAACAATTAATACCAATCGTTTAGGACTGAGGGTGATACTGGTGCTTTTTTTTTTTTCATTAAACCAGTGAGAAAGGAGGGGAAGTGGTGTAGCCCAAGCTCCATTATTGGAAACAATAGGATTGGGAGAGTGACTTGCACACACTTAAACTTAATGACAATCACAAACAGAAATTATAGTTCTGTACCTACTCAAGAAAATAGTCGTAACTTACTCAATATAGGTCGGAATGACCTGATTCCAAATCCAAACTTTTGAGAACTCTTTTCTCTAAAAATTTTGTGTTTTGGGTTTTTTCAGATAATGGCCCCAGAAAATTGTAGAAGATAAGGAGATAACACAAATGATCAATTCAAAAAAAAAAAAGAGTACTCGCCACCTAAAGGAAATCCACCTAAGGGATAAGTGAACTCAAGAAGAACTACTTCTTAAAAGGGCTCAAATTATGAATAACTCCAAGTATTTTCCATTCCATTCACTAGTATAGACTTTATATAGATGAGCATGGAACAACCATCCAAGCATAGGCAATTTTCAAAAGTGAAACTATAATACTAATTGGAAAAACAAACATGGGGAAGACAAACAACTATCCAATAGGAAAGGACCTTAGGAACCTTGAAAGGCAATTCCACATCTTGAAGAGCTTAAAAACATAATGGTTGAAGTGTCCAAGAAGTTCTAGAACTGAATGTGAATAGAAATTAGACTAAAAAGATGAAATTCAGACTTCAAAGAGTCTGCAGTCAGCCCAAACACACTTTACCAAAACGACCATAACATCTTTTAGAAAATAGCAAATGATGCACCATTTTTTTTTTTTTTTTTTGGAAAATAGACTTCTATATCTTTCCATCCATATATGGCAAGACTTCTAGTTCTTTCTGAGTTGGTTCAGGTGTCTCCGTGAATTTACCCCAAAATCATAGACTGCAACTTTAATTTCCAACTTCTATCATTTGGTTTGAGCTTGTGGGCTTATTAGAATGGGTTGTTGGCCAATTTGAAAATGCTCCTGCATCATACCCTTCTACTATGCATAAACTCATCTCTGAGTTTTCTAGATTTTCTTTTTCATGATAGGGAAAAAGGTCCGCAACATTGAATGTTGTCAAGATAGCATAATCATTAGGGAGTTCAATTTTATAGGCATTTTCTCTAATATTTTTTAACACCTTGAACGGGCCATCAGCCCTAGGCTTAAGCTTATCATGACGTCCTCGAGGGAATATTTATTTTCAAAGATTGATCCATACCAAATCTCCTTCTTTAAAAGCAGAAGGCTTTTGATGCTTATTTGCTCTTTCTTGATACTTCTCATTGTGTTTTATGATTTTCTCACGAACTTGCTCATGTATCATATTGATGTAGTTAGCTTGATCCTTAGTGTCTTCTCTTAGATGTTGAGTGATAGGGCTAAGTTTAATGGACTTATAGGATTCCTTCATAAACAACCTCAAAGGGACTTTTTCCAGTTGTTTGGCTTGAAGAATGATTGTTAGAAAATTCAGTTGGAGCCAAAATGAGATCCTATTGATGCAAGTTGTTTCTAATTAAACTCCTTAAAAGATTTTTCAAGCTTCTATTAACAACTTCAGTTTGTCCATCGGTTGGAGGATGATGAGAGGAACTGAATTGAAGCATTGTGCCAAGCTTCCTCCAAAGCGTGAGCAAAAAACAGCTTATAAATTTGAAATCCCAATCAGCCGTGATTGTCTTAGGGATACTATGAAGCCTCACAATCTCTTGAAAGTAAAGATTTGTTACATGAGTAGCATCAAGAATCTTGTTACATGGTCCAAAATGTGCCCTTTTAGAAAACCGATCAACAACCACCATGATAGAATCTTTATTCCTTTGGGTTCTTTGTAAACCAACTACAAAGTCTAGGCTCACATCTTCCTAAGGAGCCATTGGCACCGGTAATGGAATGTATAAGCCAGTATTTTGGGCATGACTTTTGGCAATGTGACAAGTTCTACATCGCTCCATATGTCTTCTAACATCTCTCTCCATTCGAGGTCAATAGAAAATTTCTTTTACAAGAAAGAGAGTTTTATTTCTTCCAAAGTGTCCACTTAGACCTCGACCATGGGCTTCATTGACAATGGCTTCCCTTAGAGAACATTTTGGAATGCATAAGCAACTGTTTTTGAAAAAAAATCTATCTTGCAACAAAAATTGTTGAGTGGGTCCCCTAGAAGATGCTTTCCAAACATTCCCAAAGTTGGGATCATCTTCATATAGTTCTTTGATCATGTCAAAGGTTAAGATCTTCACTTGCATTGTGGTAAGTAAGGAATGTCTTCTACTTAATGCATCTGCCACTTGATTAAGAACTCTAGATTTACGCTTGATAAGAAAAGTAAAGGCTTAATGAAATTCTACCCACTTGGCATGCCGGTTGTTGA
The DNA here is from genome assembly GCF_013358625.1 of Macadamia integrifolia. Taxonomy (NCBI): domain Eukaryota; kingdom Viridiplantae; phylum Streptophyta; class Magnoliopsida; order Proteales; family Proteaceae; genus Macadamia; species Macadamia integrifolia. The sequence goes on from NC_056557.1 coordinate 13,952,673, forward strand.
GCTTGTGTCGTGTATTAATATACTTCAAGGCTTTATGATCCAAAAAGAGAACAAAGTCCTTGAATAATAAATAATGGTGCCAATGATCCAAAGCTCTAACAATAGCATTAAACTCCTTATCATATGTGGAGTAGTTCTTACGAGAATTATTTAATTTTTCACTAAAGAATGCAATAGGTTTTCCTTCTTGGCTAAGAACCACACAAATTCCCATGCTTGAAGCATCACAATCAACTTCAAAAACTTCATCAAAATTTAGGAGTGCAAGAATAGGAGCTTCAGTTACCTTCTTTTGAAGGAGTTCAAAGCTCTGTTGTGCTTCTTTGGTCCACTTGAAATTGCCTATTTTTAAGCATTCGGTGATAGGAGAGATGATAGTGCTGAAATTCTTGATGAAACACTGATAAAATGAGGATAAACCATGAAAGCTTCGAATGTCATATATAGATGTTAGGATAGGCCATCTTGTGGTTGCCTCCACCTTGCTAGGATCCATCTTGATACCTTCACCGAAAACCACATAGCCTAGAAATATAAGGCTATTGGTAAAGAAGTGACACTTCTTTAAGTTGACATACAACTTTTGCTCCCTTAGAACCTTGAAAACTTGATGGAGATGCTCCAAGTGCTTCTCTTGGGTAGAGCTATAAATAAGAATGTCACCAAAATAAACAACAACAAAGCGACCAATAAATAATTTAAAGATGTGATACAGAAGATGCATAAAGGTACTAGGAGCATTAGAAATGATGAAAGGCATAACCATCCATTCATAAAGGCTATCTCTCGTCTTGAAGGCGGTTTTTCACTCATCTCCAGATCTTATTCGAATTTGATGATATCCACTTTGAAGATCAATCTTTGAAAAGATATTGGCACCATGGAGCTGGTCAAGAAGATCAAGAAGCCGAGGAATAATGAATTGGTACTTGATGATGATTTTGTTCACTGCTCTACTATCAATACACATACGCCAAGATCCATCCTTCTTTGGCACAAAAAGGACAGAGACAACACATGGACTCTTGCTTTCCCTAACTATTTCTCTAGCCATAAGGTCATCTACTTGCCATTGTAGCTCTTCATGCTCCTGTGGACTCATTCTATAGGCTGCCTTATTTGGACTGATAGCTCCCGAAATAAAATCTATGCAATGTTGAATATCCCTTATGGGTGGAAGACCGGGTGGAAGTTCTTCCAGAGCAACATCCTTATACTTTTGAAGAAGAGGTTGCACTTGAGAATGGATGACATAGTTTGCTTCATTTTCTTCTAACACCACAAAAGTATAAGTTACTTTTGATTCTTTTATGGCCTTATCAACTTCAGATTTTGAGAGTAAATTATTTCCCTCCCCTTTTGAAGGTTTAGGATTTCTGTCTATTTTGGATGAACCCAAAGTGACTTTAATTCCATCTTTCTTAAAAGTGAAAGTATTCTTGAACTCATTATGCTTAGTTTTACTATCAAATTGCCAAGGCCTCCCAAGAAGCAAATGGCAAGCATCCATGGGAACAACATCACACCATACTTCATCATTATATTTTTTTCAATGAAAAATTGAACAAAACATCTTTTATCTACTTTTACCTCATTTCCTTTGCGAAGCCATAAAAGCTTGTAAGGTTGAGGATGCTTCTCCGTCTTGAGTTGCAATTTCTCCACCATTGTTGTAGCTACTACATTTTCATAGCTTCCTCTATCAATGATGACATCACACACTTTTTTATAAGAGGTGCATCTAGTGTGAAAGATATTGTTACGTAGCCATGTCTCTTCTTCAATAGGGGCTGCATTTAAAATTTGACGAAGAATTAAAGATTCTCTTTGATCTCCATAGACAACTTCATCTTCCTTTTTCGATCCTTCATTAGGACTAGATGAGTCCACTTGTGGTTCTTCTTCTAAATCTTCTTCAACTAAAGAAACAATCTTACGGTTTGGACAATCGAAAGCGATGTGTCCGAACCCTTGACACTTGAAACATTTTCGTAAATTGAAAAAGGTAGGATGGCTAGAACTTAAGGCTTCAACATTCTTAGGGGGTGGCTTTGAAGGGCCTACCTTGAGGTTGGAAGTAGAAGCACTTCCACGGTTGAGATAACCTTATTTGTTCCAAGATCGAGAGCCACTACCATGTTCTTCTTTGAGTTGTTGTTCCACCTTGATTACAAGTTGAAAAACATCATTATAAGTCCAATAAGGTTGCAATTGGACAATATTACTAATTTTTTGTCGAAATCCACCATGATAACGGGCAATGGTTTGCTCCTCTAGCTCAGAAATGCCACAACACATCATGAGATGATTAAACTCCATTGCATACTCCTCCACAGACAACTCCTTTTGTCTGAAATTGTGAAACTTAAGGAATGCATCTTGACGGTAGTTCTTAGGTAAGAACTTCCTTTTTAGTTATTTCTTCATTATTTTTCATGTTGCAATTCAACTTCTCCCCTCACGAGCTCTTTGTTGCTTCAAGTGCTCCCACCAAATGGAAGCATGCTTTTTCAATTTTATAGCAACTTGCTTCACCTTTCGATCATTAGGTATATCTTTGTAATCAAAGACTCTTTCCACCGTATTTAACTAATCCAAGAACACTTTTGGTTGTATTTTTTCCTTAAATTTGAGAATATCAACCTTTATAAAATTATCATATTGGACTTGACGAGGTTCTTGATAACGATGTCGAGGAAAACCTCGTTCATTTGAGCCTTCACTTCCAGCAAGACCAAAGGGGTTAACATCCTCTTCATTAAAAGAATCACGCTCTGAATCATAACACAAATCATCATATTTCAGAGATTTGAAGCGTTGCAAACGCTCCTGTAATTGTTGCACTTGTCTCCTTAAGTCATCCATCTCCATGTCTCTTAACTCTCTCTCTCTCGAGCTATTGGTGATTCAACATTTGGTCCACATCTTTGATGACCCGCCATTGAACCTAGCCCCTGATACCAACTTGACGTTGAAAAATTATAAAAAAATTAGGAGGTAACACCTAAGGGATAAGAGAACTCAAGAAGAACTACTTCTTAAAAGGGCTCAAATTATGAATAACTCTTAAGTATCTTCCATTCTATTCACTAGTGTAGGCTTTATATAGATGAGCATGGAACAACCTTCTAAGCATAGGAAATTTCTAAGAATGAAACTATAAGACTAATTGAAAAAATAAACATGGGAAAAACAAACAACTATCCAATAGAAAAGGACCTTGGGAACCTTGAAAGGCATTTTATCATCTTGAAGAGTCTAAAAATATAATGGCTGAAGTGTCCAAGAAGTTCTAGAACTAAATGTAAATTGAACTTGAATTAAAGAGATGAATTTCGGATTTCTAAGAGTCTACAGTCAGCCCAGACACATGTTATCAAAATGACTATAACTTCTTTTAGAAAATAGCAAATGATGCACCTTTTTTTATATTTTTTTTCTTTTTTTATTTTTTTTTATTTTTAAGAAAATAGGCTTATGTATCTTTCCATCCATATATGTCATGACTTTTAGTTCTTTTTAAGTTGGTTCATGTGTCTCTGTGAAGTTATCCCAAAATCCTAGCCTGTAACTTTTATTTTCAGCTTCTATCCTTTGGCTTGGGCTTGTGGGTTTATTGGCATAGGTTGTTGGCCCATTTAAAAATTCTCCTGCAACAGATAAGCAATTTAACAGGGTGGAAATTGGGGTGGAAGAGAGAGAATGTGAATGGGTAGAATTCTGGGATTGAGTAGAAAATAAAAGAAAATGATTGAATCTTTAATGGTTGCTCTTCTAGGCCTTTAAGGAAGATCAACGGCATTAATTCTTCTAGACTGATGGCTACAACTCATCAAGGATGCAAACTTGAGAAAAGCTCCTCTCTTAAAGGAAGGAGTGAAAACTCTTCAAGGTTTTCAAGGTATGAACTCTTCAAGGTTTAAGAAAATTGTACGTAGGCAAAATTTCATTTATCAACAGTCTATGTATCTTCTACAATAGATTTGATAACCTCATATAGGCAAGCAAAATAAATCTGAAAAAAAAGCTACTACGAAATCCCAAACCTTGATTGCCATTGATTTTCTATGGTTGATATTACACATAAAAGCGAAAGTCAAATCTAGAAACTAGAAGCTAATAAAAGCAAAATATTTTCAATATTTGTTGTTGTCCCAATTAATGTTCCTTGATGCAAGCTCCAATGAATTAGTATGTTCCAGGGGTCTTTCATGCAAGCACCAATGCATGAGAAATGACAGAATCAAAGATAGGAGACTTGGACTGGTGCTTGGTCTTGGGCTAGACTTAGACCAATTGAGCTTGAACCAGAATAGTTCCGGGCTTGAATGCAGGCTGATCTTATTAATTGAATGGGCTGGTCAAGCTGGGCCTTCACTTGAGTGGGCATGTCTTTTCCTTGGGTTGCATTAGGAAGGGGGTAACTAAGAACTGAGATAAAAAGTGGGGGTGGAGTTTGATACTATGATGTGTTGGACGTGTTGGTTAAAGAACTCACATGATTGGTACATACCTGATATATATCTCTTCTGCTTTATAATTGTCATTTATCTGTGGAGTACTCTCTCTCGAGTCCAGATTACCTATGCGTGCAGAGACTAACTTCTCCCAGTATATGCTTATAAATCGACACATTTTTAAGGTTTGACGGAAAGCTTTGAGCCCTTATATATATATATATATATATATCACTCCCTAAGGAAATGTGTAGCAAAAACCAACTTTTATTAAAAAAAAAAAAAAAAAAAAGGTAATTTACAGCACCACCCCTGGAGAATGCTACAATTATAAGATCACCATCTATTTCATCAAATTATACTCAGACCCTCTATTGTCAATCACTGTTAAGTGTCGAGTTAAAATGACCATTATACCCTTCTTATAATATCTTCGACAATGCCATCAAAACCTCTGATATTTAGTACGAGCTCCTCGACGGTGACGGCGACGACGACGACAATGGCAACGACGACAACAGCAAAGATTCCTTCACCTCAACCTTTGCACCTAGAAATGACCACGAGCACCTTCATATACGAGCTGTTCAACAAGAACCAGTGGGCACCACCGATGATGGAGGTGAACTGTGGGCTTTTCTACGAGAACGGGATGGCAGTTTACCTGCTGTAATTTTCGGGTAGTGGGAATTTCTTAATTGGTTTTTGTTACTTACAGTGAGTTTAGCGTTCGATCCATCTGAAGCAGCTTGATGCTTGGAGTTCTAACTATTTTGAAGTTTCCGAGAGCTTGCCTGTTGATGGAAAGTTGAAGAAGAGAGCAGAATTTGCCAGTATCACCTAATCTTATGACTTCTTGTTACTGTCTTTCATCTATCTAGGGTTTTTTTCCTTTTCATTTCCGATCTAGTCAATTTGTGGGGGTTAGATCATTTAGTTTGGACTCACGATCATCACTCTTAGTGGTTGTATCCGGCTATAGCATCCTTGAAAGACATGAGCCTTTTGTTTCCTTCAACCTTCAAGCATTTGGAATCAAAACTGCAACCTAAGAACAGTGAAACCATGGCTTCGGAACCCCATCATCGCCACCAACAATAGCAACTGAATTCTGGTCCGATGTGGTTGCGCTCTGCCCTGAGCTCTCTGCTTGAAAACTATGTGGATGGTAGTGGTGGTGAAGGCGAAGGAGGTTCCGAGGATTTCCTCCAGCCTCATTCGTCTAGTCCCAAGGCAAAGAGCATATTTGCAAGGTTTAGAGAAGGTCAGAGGGGTTTCGCCCAGTCGTCGCCCGTTGCCAATATCGCCCATTGCTGCTCTGAACGATTGCCGATGGTCCAAATCTCATGATTTGGGAGAACGGTAAATTAAGTCTTGGAATGGTTCTATCGATTTTGGTGAAAGAAATAGTAACTTAATACAAGCGTATTTTAGGCACTTCATATTTAATAAGAGAATTTTGGTATAAAATATAATTGCTGACATCAGTATATAAGGTATATTCCTTAACAATGACTAATGGGAGGGGGTCTATGTATAATTTAGTGAAACATAGGTGGCGATCTTTTAATTGTGGCATTCTCTAGTGGGTGGCGCGTAAATTTCCCCAAAAAAAAAAAGGGTAACAAAAGCCATCTTCTTCGACTCTCTTGTGTCTCTCCCTCTCACCTTAGTTGACTGCGTTTTTTAAAACTACCAACATGTACAAGATACTAGGGTTTTCCTATGGTTTCAAATCTGCTCTTAGGTGGTGAGCACGAATGGGTATGCACACAAGGTTTTTCTTCCTAGGGCTGTGTACGGTAGTCAAGAGAAGAAAAAAAAATTTATGTCTATTTGGCTACCAATAGAAAAAAAAAGAAACAATTTGTTCTATTTTCTTGTGTTTTAGGTAAGTTTTTTTTTTTTT
>NC_056557.1:13959082-14029946 GCF_013358625.1 Macadamia integrifolia
AAAAAAAAAAAAAAAAAATAATCTTCTCTTAGTTGGGAACATACCAAACGAAATGAGAACTTCTTAAATCAAGAAAATAGCACAATTGTTGTACTTTTTTATTCTCTCAGCTACCAAACAGAGCCTAGGTGAAAGAAATCAGTCAGCAAACAATTCCCAATCTTAGTTTTTACATTAGACTGAAGAATACTTGATGGACACACTCATTTGTGAAAGAGGAACTCCATCCCCAACTCAACTTCTGAATACAATCAATCACCAGAAAGAATGACCATGTTGCCTAGAATACAGGAAGGGTCTATGAGACTGTTATATCTTAGAGGCTGATTTGCATTCTAAGAAGTGCACCATATATGGTGTTTACAATCTTTAAGAGAATAACCGGTAGCATGATACAACCCACCATTTTCTCCTAACAACTAAAAGTTTTTGGTATTGTAAATGAATTCATGATTGTTTGTGAAGCATACACTATAACAAATCCAAATTAATAGTCATTTTAGTCAATATAAGTCTCTCTCTTTCTCTTTCACATATTTTCATGGTACTAATTACAACAATTCTTAAGGCTGTTGAATTGCAAGCATAGAATATTGCTATGGCTACTAAAACTTCTCCAATTACTCCACTTATTCCTATAATGGAGAACTTATGGATTATATCGGACTTAGATGAAGGAGAAACTTTGCCTACTGTCTCCTTAAAATTCTTGGTCGGTCTTTGTTCAGAACAAGCTTCGTATGGATGCGTAAGGTAGATCAAGATTCCACTGAGTTATTTATTTATTTATTACTTATTATTTTTTGTTATTTATCTTAAGGGTGTTAATCGGTTCGGTTTCAGTGTATATGGTTTAGTTCAAATTTATTTTGTTGAAATCAAAATCGAACCATTTACTAAATGGTTGCACTTTTTGAAATCGGAACTGTTTACTAAACGGTTCCGATTTCACTGTTTTTAAACGGTGTCGGTTTCACGGTTTTGATATCGGTTTAATCCATACAGTTTCTAAACGAGCAATTGGTTTGCTATTTTATTCGCATGCTTGCTGAAATTTGCTTTTGTTCATAGTTGTTAAGGCGTCACCCAGGCGTTGAGATGGTTTTGGGAGCTTAAGACAGTGAACCGCATTAGAGGCTGCACATAAGGCGGTCACCTTAATGGTTAAGGCGCTATAAGGCGTCGCCTTATATATATGCACCTTATGACACATTATGGGCAAGCAGTCACCTTATGCCCATTTTTTATTTATTTATTTTTTTAACTATTTGGGGAGGGATTCCAAATGGAATTTATTGATTGGCAGGTATTGGGGAAGTTTACAGATGAGAAACATGGGATCAAGGGTATTTGAATACAAAACCTGAACCAAAAAAACATAAACCAAATCACATTACGTTACTTAGTAATAAATTGCGCAAGGGTTTTGTGGCTAGCGCAACAATCCTTCCTCCATTCTACGGTTCTACCAACTGTTTTTTCTTCTTTCTCTTAGGCGCTCTTTGGTATCATTTTTCTTTTTGATTTTTTTCTATTTAACAAAATGCATTAATGAAAACCATTTTTTATCAAAACATACAAATGGTTTGGTAATTACTAAGCCAAAATGGTTTTTTGTGAGAAATAGATTTGGTATCCCTATGTGTAAAATGGGTTTTTGAATAAATAAGTGAAGAGATGTCTCCTTCACCCATCTTCTTCATAACTCTCTTTCTCCAATCTCCACTTTCTCTTTTGTAATTTGCTACAACTTCCTTTCATCCTCCCTATCCCATCTCCTCCCCCTTCTTGTTCACCCTTCTCATCTCTCTCTCTCTCTCTCTCTCTCTCTCTCTCTCTCTCTCTCTCTCTCTCTCTCTCTTTCAAATGATTTAAGATCTACTCAGAACTGAAACTGTAAATAGCCCCAAGGGCCTTGTTGCAACCTGCTGCTGCCAGCCCTCAAGGGCCAACACCCATGGTTGCTGCGTGCGGTTGGTCACAGCTAGTGGGCAGCTGGTCGGTCCTCTTCTTTTCCACTTGCAGATCTGAATACCTGTAGAAAATATCCTTATAAAAAAAGAAAAAAAAAAAAAGAAGGCTACAATTGATTGATGGAAGGAGAAGAAAAGAATGAAAGTGGGGATCTGCTACTACTAGACTATCGCCAACAATAACTTCCATTGTCGAAAGTGACGGATTTGCAAGGAGGAAAACAAGTTTGCCGGCAATTGAGGGTAGGGATGGAGCATAGATGAGTTTCTACTTGTTTTTCTTAAAATATAACAAAATGACATTTTTACCCTGGATTTTGGGAAGTATAAACACGTGCTTATTAATGTTCAGCACAAAAACAACTGCAAATGGTTTTCAATGAAAAACCATAAATGGCTTTCAAGTTCTTTTTGATTTTTGTGTTTTTTCAATGTTTTTAAATAGAAATAGGGTTCATAAATAATACCAAATGCACCCAAAACGATTTTTGAGTCAAAAATAAAAAATAAAAATGATACCAAAGAGAGCTTTAATCTGTTATATTTCCCTCTCTTTTTTTTCTTACTGCAGCTGGAAGCTTGGACTGCAGTATGAGAGGTATTTTTTTCTTTTCCTAATTTCCTCTCCCTTCTGCGGTTCTACCTTCTTCTTCTTTCTTTTTCTTTTTTTTTTTTGGCTTCCTTTCCCCTGTTTTTCATTTTTTTTTTCCTTCTTTCTTTTCCTCTCCCAGTCTCCTTTCTTCTACTTCTTAACTTCTTCACTGCAACAGGGCAATCTGCAACTCTCTTTTCCAAATAGAGCTGCAGGTTGCAGCTCTCTATTTTATTTTATTTTTTTTTGTTGGATGAATATGCAGTTCCTTGGTTTTGGTTTGATGTTCTTAGATGTTGGTTATCAATATTGATTGTGTATTGTAGACGGGGTATTATTCTTTTGAGTTTTGATTATCCAGTATTGCTTTTTGTGGCTGGTAGCATTCTAATTTATTTTTTGAGATGGTACTGCTGGAAATAGTATTATGGCTTATTCTGTAGCTCTCCTTTTAACAGCTTCAACCTGCAACTCTCTTTTCTTTTTTTTTTTTTTTTTTTTTTTTTTTTAATTTCTGGATGAATATGCAACTCCTTGGTTCTACTGGTTATCAATATTGATTGTGTATTGATGTCAATATTGATGTCCTTGGTCCTAGTTTAATGTACTTGGTTGCTGGTTATAAAAATACTTATATTTTAAGCCTTCTTTTCTTTATATTTATAATTTTGTTTCATAATTATATATTTATATTATATTCTATGAAGATGATTGATGATTATGAATATGAGCTTAGTTTATTCACTTAATTGATTTTTTTTTATGAATATCTTTGCATTGGTATGAAGTATGAACCTTTAATCTTTATTTAGAATATGAGTAGTATTATACAATTTTAATATGCCATTTGAGCCAAATAGAATGGTTTCATAAAAAATAAAACACTAGAACGCTTTATTCAATAAGGCGACACCTTATGCCTGCCCTATCGTCAAAGCGCTTTGAAAGAGCTTCAATTGCCTCGGTTGCCTTGCTTTTGTTGATAAACGATTCAATCTTATATTAAATTAAATGAGGCATTGAACAAGCAAGGATTTAACTACATACCTGCATAATAGGAGTAAATTATTGAATAGACTATTGGATTGCCTCTATGGTCCTTACATCTTTCCTAAATTAAACCCATTCTATTTTGTTAAAACAACCAAATCAAACAACCAAGCAAAAGAAAATATTACATGAAGAAAGTGAAATACAAACAAAGCTGCTAATGAACATAACTTATTGTTAGTGTTCTAAAGTTAAAGAGCATGAGGCACTGAAAACACATCAGTTAACCCTTTAATCTTAAATCGTTATACAGGTTAAACGGATCGGTTTTGACGGTGTGAACGGTTTGATATTCACGGTGTCAATTCGGTTTGAAAACGACGAGTTAAACGGTTGAAACTGAACCAACCTGTTTAACTAACTGGTCTTAAACTTGAAACTAGAACCGAACCATTTACTAAATAGTTTCGATGTAAAATTTGATTTTGATATATGATTTTGGTTTCAAATTCAAATCCTTAATATTTATCTTCTATGTAGGGTAGTTAGTGGTTGTTCCTATTGATGGTGATGCCAGAGGTGGGGGAGGCGTTGCCCCTCTCTCTCAATTCTCATGTGTAAGCTCTCTTTAGTGCAAGTAGTTCGGTAGCCTCTCTTGCTGATAGCCATGCCAAAGGTGGGAGATTTTGCTACTACTTTTTTGTGGGATTTTCCTTTTTCTAGCTCTTACCTCGCCCTAGTTAGAAAATTTGGATTCGTAAATTATTTGGATGGAGAATTATTCAGAATAATTCAATTGGTTAATTTACGAGTTTGGTAAAAAAAAAGCAATAGAAAAGTGGGCACAATAAAATCCAAAATCGGATTCTGATTCGAGAATTATTCTTTTATCAAAATAAAAGTTGAGTAAAAAATTCGGATATTATTTTTATAATTTGAATATGTGAGATATATGCAAAAACTTTCATTAATAACGATCTTGGATGAAATCTCTCAATTTCCATGCATGTTGGGCTTATTAATTAAGATGACAGGAAAACCAACCTATGCAAAGAGGATTGCACGCAGTTGGGATATAGATCCTTCCCAGGTCTTAAACTGACCCATTTGCATAACTCAATAAGAGTATGAATATAATCAAGCCTATTACTTTGATCTTTAATTTTCTGTTAGTGGGCAATTTTTCTCTGCAAACTTTGTTAAGTTCATGACTTCATTACAAGCAAAAAAAAAAAAAAAAAAGGTTCATGACTTCATGGTACACCCAACAATCAAGTCAGTTACCATATTAAAGCATTTGCCCTTAAGAGCCTTCAGAAATGTGAATTTGATTCGATGATAGACAACCCACATGTTGAAGAAAGCTACTTCCCCATTAGACCCATCAATCCAGCAAGTTAGAATCCATAGTTAATTTGGGTTTCTCCTTACATGGGGCATATGGGCTCTATTTTGTTTTAGTGGGTACTTTGACCATCGATCAAATGTGTGATAGGCATCAAAGGATTCAAAGCCTGAAGAGAGCATGTGTACTCCATAGTTAAGTTGGGGAGTTCTATTTTGTTTAGGTGGGTACTCTAACAATCCATCGATCGAAGACGTGATATGCATTAAATCCTGAAGAGATTCCCAAATCCTAATGAGTTATTGGCCTATTTAGCTGTGTTTTGTCAATCAGACTTCGTACTTGTAGTGTGAACGTTAATCCAAATTTTTGTATTCTATATTAGTTTCTATAAATGGAAACAACTCCCATTTGATCACCGGCGCGACGAACAACCCTCCACCCCCATCACCTCAGGTAGCGGTGACTACCCACAGGTAGGTATATAGTATACCCCAATCCCCTCTCTGTTGATTTCCTCCCTTCTCACGGCTATTCTTTCACAAATCTCTCTCTTACCTTTGATCCCTCTCCCCCTGCTTGGGTTGCCGCTTTCCTGAAACTTCCTTACCTGGACCCCTCTACAAGCTAAACCCAGAGATCAGAAACTTCATTTGACTCATGGGGAAGCATTCAGTTTCATGTAAGGAGTCGTAACTAACATCTAAATCTTGTAAAAGATTTAATGGACATCTACAAGGTTTTTGATGAGAGACCCATATCCAAATCGATTCTTTTTTTCTTTAGTTGAACTGAATTATTCAGATTTAATTCAATTTGTTTGACTTATTAGCATTTTTTAATCAAATTAAAAAAAATCTGTATTTTTTTTTTCAAATTTTATTTTAAATTTGGGTTCGAATAGAAGTGTTTTGTTCGGCAGAATAATTCACGAATTATTCACAGAATTAAAGAAATAAGTTCTTCATTGGCAAGTTCACTTTTTTCTTTTTTAACATGGGATCTTTAGCTAAATAAAAAGGGTTTTTAATATAAGTGATCGAAACAAATGATCAAGTTTTGTTTAAACCAACTTTTTGTCTCTTTGCTTTGACTAAAACCATTCCCATTGAGAGCAATGATCCCTATCTTAATGCTAAAAGGAAAATATGGATACAAACAAATTATCAATGCAAAATATGATATTGAAATCATTATCAAATGTGTAGTCTCCTTATTAGTATGCTAACTCCATATGGACTGAACTAGAAAGTATGCATTAGAATTTTTTTCTTTTTTTTTTATCAACTAGCCCAATAATCTCCTCCTAGGTGATGTGCGACTAAAGTTTGAATACCCTCATCGATCTCCCAAATATCCTGGTAGTAGCTGTATTCTTGGTGGGACATCTTACTGATCTCCCAGGTAGGTCTGATACTTATCGTATTCTTGGGGAGTCACAATTTTCTATCAGACAGAAATAACCATAATGCATTAAAACTACCTTTTTTCCTTTTTCAAGAAACCAAATGGGTTTAGGATTTTTTGTGGGTAGCACTAGACTAATAAAGCTAGAAATCATTAGAAGGGTGCACACTCTAAATCAGTCTTTAAGGCATCCAAAATATAGATATAAGGACTGGTAGATGCACTGGGCTGAATTGATCATAATCCAATAAAATATATTTTCTCCCTCTTCCATAAATCAAATGGATTGGAAATTTTCATGGGTAAAGCTAGACTTTTGGAGCTACCACATGTAAGAAAATAAGACAAAAGAAAACATTCCTAGGTTGAGTATCCCTAAGGTCTATTTTCAGCATCAAGAATCAATTAGATTTCTAAGGTATGATAAAAAAAAAATACATAACTACCTCTTACAAGAATCAAAATGAGCCATTCTTTCTTTTGAATGACTATGGTTCTTTTTCAAATATGTACAAAAATATCATGCCTAAAAACAGTTTTTAGGGAGGGTATTGAGTCCACCCAAAACTGTGTTTTAAATCTGCCTTTTCTGCAGAATAGACCCAATTTTTTTTTTTAATTGTATGAAACAAATTCAAAATGAATTGAAATTTTACAGAGTTTTATATGTGTTTGAAAATCATTTAAATAAAAAAAATATAACTTCTAATTATTTTCACATAATTTTATAAAAATATGATATACACTACGTGCATATCAAGCTAGTCTCCTACAGTCCGTCTGACAAGTCTAAAAAATCCAATCTTGAGCATGCAATTCTTCAAATAAAAAAACTACAAATACTTCTTAGAATTATTGTAAGATCTAAGTGAAATGTATCATCATATAATTTGAACCAAGAAAAATTCCCCTAACATAGACTAAAAGATCTTACTCCTCAAAACCTATGAAATAAAATACAAATTTTAATACAAGGGGTATCGGTTTCCAACCTTTGTTGCGATGAACTTGTATTCTCAATGACAGCCAAAAGGACTATTTGATTGCAACCTTGATCAACTCCCAACAAGTATGGACTCCTATATCTTCTCTCTCTCTCTCTCTCTCTCTCTCTCTGGCTAAGGAGAGGTCTCCAATGTGAGTGGAAACCCATCCCCTCCCTTTACTTTTCTTTTTCTTATATTTCCTCCTTCTTTCCTATTTTCTCTCTTTTCTTATTTTTTTTCCTATTTCTTTCTTTCTCCTCTTGCTTCCACGTTTTTTGGGGTTTGGGAGGCACCCCAAAACGTGAGAGATTCTCCCCTCCCCCCACCCCTTGCTTCTTCTATTTTAAAAAATCAAATCTCCCTTCTCTTTATTTAGTTTTTAAAAACCTTATTTTCTCACAATACATTCTCTTCTAGGTTGCATAGTTAATAATCTTCACTAGCTAGTTATGGTAAGTTATGATAAGCATCAATCACCTCGCTTTTTTAATAAATTAGCATTCCATCACTCATATAAGGTTGGCAGATTCTTCCCTTTTCCCTAAATTAAAATTAAAATTAAAATTTAAAAAGGACACACTCATTAAGTCATAAAAGTCTAAAATAAATAAGTTAAATAATTATGGTGCATATGAGAGTTAAACCTAGTACCACACCATTGTTAGAAAAAACGGGAACAACAAAAAAAAGGGAAACGGATAGTACGGATTTTAAACATTAAAATTTCTCGAATGATACGTTGACATAAATGGTCAAAAAAATAGAGAACGGTGAAAATAAAAAAACGGACAGTACGGGTTTTAAACGTGTAGATTTCAAACAAATGGGACTAAAAACGGTAATATACTCGTATAAATTAAGAAATTATTATATGAATATCTGCATCTAGTGTTTAAAACAACCACAATATCTAATATTAATGTCTATACTTCCCATGTCTCATTATAAGTTTTAAAGACATATCATTGAATATCATCCAATACCAATTCTAAGTTCATACACCACACATGCCCCAAGTCTTATTGAGCAATGTGACTACGTTATGGTGTCGTTCATTGTTATCAATAGAGTCAACACACTCTCGAAGGGGTCATCACTTTAGAAATATTTTTCTGCAAAGACATTAGTTTATAGCTCAATTTTGTGGTCCGTGAATTGAATTTGAGTTGAAGGTAATATCATGAGAAATATAATCCATTGTGTTAGCTTCAAGTTGGTAAAAGAATTAGGTCGATCAGAGTTCGAAAGTGAGATATATGGTCAATTAAGTAGACAGTATGTTAAAAAATCAAGTCTTAAGAAATGCCATTAAAAGGGGAACGAGTTTTAAACGTATTTAGAACGGGAATGCTTGAAGCCTGCTGTTTTCTTAAGTATCTTTGGGAAACATACGGCAAAATGTGTTTTAAACAGTAAAAAACGGAAACACGTTTTTGCCAACAATGGTACCACCTAGGTGCAAACTAACTTCCAACCAACTCACTATAACTTCATATGTAACTATCTACTTATGTATTTTTATAAAATATTATTTTATTTTAAATGACATTCAATGATTAAATAATAAACCTGAAAATGATATCTCATACAATTACCATTATACCCCTGGGTGCAATTTCCATTTTAACACTAGAGTTATGACTAAAGGTTTCTAAAATCTATGGTTTTACATTGATAGTTAGAAATAAGTTTTTTGCAACTTCCTTGAATTTGATATAAAAAACAGATGTAAGGAAGATTTATACACAATTTGAAAAGTTTTAGGTCATGGTAGCCAAATTGGCTGTAGAAAGCATGATCATGACGAACAGCTTTATAGTTGGTTTTCTCTTGGAGAAATTGACGGGCGTCAATGATGTCAAGCTCAAAATGAAATAGGAAAATGTTGATCTCTTGACTAGATTACTGTCCGGGTGAAGATTGAGGAGAACCAAGAGAAATACAAGACTGAAAAAACCAAGGAATTTAAGTTTACGACTAATTTTTTTCAATTCCCAAAAATGTGAACAATTTAAGATATTTCATACCATGGGCAACAAAGCTTGTTCTGATTGTGGCAAACCCGGAACTTCAAACATGACCATCCACTATTGATCAATAACTCAACTTCGTGGAGCTGTATCTTCAACTGTATGCCCATACGTCCCCATATTTGTTGATCATCCATGTTTTGGCATTTGGTAGGCACGTAGCTTGTTAGGTTACAAAGTAAAGCTTGGCTTTTAAGTTCAAGTAAAACAAGCCAAGCTAGGAACTCGAGTCCTGTGGTTGAACACGCAAATCGGTGTAACTCAATAGCACTGTCTCTGTCTTCTCATCCAAAATGACTCAAAAGAAAAGGAGGGGAAGGCCTAGAAATATCTCTTACTAAGCAAGAGGATAGTGGCCTAAACAGGGCTTTTCTTTCACTCCAGAGCACTATTCCCTGAGCTAAGCTTAACTATGCTCGGCTTTCCTAACTTTCATTGGTGTTTTTGAGTATTACTGGTCGAATAACTCGAATCTTCTCGCATGTTAGCAAACCATTACCTTATGTGCCACTCACAACGCTCTCCTGTTTTTAACATATTACCCACACCACAATCCAGTCCTAAAGTTTACAGTACTTTCTTTGTCCCTTGACCCACTTCGTCTTTTTCATCATTACCTAGCACCACCATCCAGTTTAAAAAATTTCAGTACTTCCTTTGCCCCTTTCAACTTCAATTGGGCTCATGGTTTGAGGAATTAATTTGGATCGATATTCTCTGTATCCGATCCTAAATCTTGACCAATAACATATCACTGGATCAGTATCAGCACGAACGAAGGGCAGTAAGAGTAAATGAAAATAAAAAAGGGTTTTTCTAATAACCAGGGGCATTTCTTTCTGCTCTAGGCCAATCTGAAACAGGAACGATGAAAAAAAGAAAAAACAAACATGGCATGACAGTGCCGGGGTACAATAAACAGATTTACCTTCCAGTTTGTTAAATATTTCTTCACCAGTGGAGAAGGGAAAGGAAGAGAGACAAGGGACCTAACCCCAGCTGTAATAACCTTTTCCTCCAAGCCCTCCACAATTGACACTAAGACATTTAGGTAAGAACCCAAATTTTGTAGATATGTCCACATAGCCTTTTCATCCAAGCTCTCTACAATCGAAACGCGATTTAGGCCAGGAACCAAATTCAGCAGACATGTCCCCATAACCTTTTCCTTTAAACCCTCTACAATTGACATATGGCATTTAGACTCTTTTGATATGATTTCTATTTGGATTTATTAACTATTTCTTAGAAACTATTTGTAAAACCACAAATAATATTAGTTTGGTTTATTTATAAAATAGATTACTTAATGCAAAAATAGGTTTCAATTTTCACCTTCAGCTTTGAGCTTTGAGCTTCGAGCGAGAAAGATGATGGGATTTGGTGTATTTAGATTGAAAAAGTATAAAACTGAAGTTACTTATTAACCATTGATTTTGAGTAGTTTAGCACACATGCTCATTTAAGGTAACAAAAATCAACATAAATGATTTGTTGACATAAATCACAAATAGCTCGAGTAATTTGTGATGTATTCTAATTTATTATAAATAAAAATTAATGCTATAAATCATACCAAACACTTGTAAAAATAGAAATAAGTCAAATAAAAATCAAACCAAAGAAAGCCTTAGGTAAGCAACCAAATTCAATAAGACATGTGCACACCATCACCTTAGTCATCTGTACAATTCCATGCCAATCAACAACCACCATAACCATATCCCAACTAAATAGGGTTGGTTATATGAATCTGACAAAAAACACACATATATATTTATATAAGAGAAGAAAAGCTGGTAAAAAAAAAAAAATGTGAAAAAATAAACACACAAGTCAGAGCAGCATTGCGGAAAAATCGCCCTAAAAGGGGTCGACTACACGAGTATTTGTCCTCCGAACAGCTCTATCCACGGTTATACTTGGGTTGAGCCCTTACATTTGCATATCTTCTCCATGCCAATATAGCTCACATTTCTTTATAATGCTTAGAAAAATGTTCAGCAACTGGGCATTTAAACTACAACACCCACACTGAGAAAAATGTTCAGCAACTGAGACCTTAAACACCCCCCACCAACACACACACACACACACACACACACACACACTAACTATAGTAGGCCATACAGTAGAAATGCACGATCAAACTTTCACCTGGCCTCCCTAGAAGATTCCTGCCTGTCCAACCATAAAAATGCCAAATCATCTTGTCCAATTGGCCAAAAAATAGAAGGTGCATGGGAAAGGTTCCTACAAGAAGCATGCAGAGAAAACCTTTTCTAATTTCTTATATTTCTATGTTGTTATTTAGATTGAGTTGCAGAGTTGACTTCCTCTGATCTCATACATGTGCTGCGATGGGCGAGATCATGATGGCTTTATCTTTCAAGTTTTAGAATTATTCAAAACAGTCTTGACATCAGTGAGATCATGGCTCAAACCTGAAGCTCACAGCACCAAACAAAAGACGGCCTTTATTAAAGATCAAATCGATAAATGTCACGTCCGCTCAGAGCAGTAAAATGTCTTGCTGCTCACTTCACCCCATACTTATATTTTCCCTTCGGTCTCTTACATATTCCAGATTTCTGTCAGATCAAAAGATAAATTGCTCAAGAGAATGCATAGTAAAAAAGGAAATGAAAATACCCGATACAAGCAAGGTGAACTGCTAAACTGATGGTTATCTCAAAAGATGAAAAGGAGTAAGAACAAAATAGGAGAAGGGGAGGGAGAAAACTCACTTGTAACAGTACTGTATGATCGCTTGTAAATTTATAGGGACCTTATACACCCCTAGGTAAAGGCTCAATAGGAAACAGAACAAATTGGCTGGAAAAAAGATTAACTTCAGCTTGTGAATGCTCTGAATATTCTACCACACTGTACTGTTGCTAGAAGTGAAGCAGAGCATATATTGGCAAACATAGACACTTGAGAAATCTTCCAAAAATCAGGCGTGGGCCTTTATATGCGAATGCTTGGGGGATGACCAATAAGTCTGCACTGTTCAGGAAGCAAAGAAGAGACAACCTGTCCATTGACTGACCGAAGTTCACCATCAATGCCACAACCATTGTGTGTGTTCTTACCAGGATTAATCTTCACTGCCTTTACCTGCATCCAAACAGAGATTTGAATCAGATGGCTTGAAATATTAATTCGATCATGCTAGATGAAGTGCTATCAACATCAACCCAAATCCAAGAATCCTATGACTGAAAATAACATGCCTATTGGTATAGAGAAGACACTATTTGATGCGTGCAAGTTGAGGTTACTATACTCCCAGAAAACCCGAAGAGAATAGAAACAGTCCCATGAATTTAAAGTATCTTATGTGAATCATGGGATTTACTGAATGAACTAGGGTATATCTAGTCTGCAACTCATAATCAGATTACTTGAGTTACAGACTACTACTGAGGCACTGCTCCCATCACTGGAAGTGGAAAAGACAAAAATGGTTGTATTTCATACCTTGACATACTCAACATAGGGCAATGAAAGATGTCGACCTAACTGCAACCGCAAGAAAAATCTCATTAGCCTCAGACGTCCACTCCCATGAACCAACAGTAAGTCCAAGGTTTTATCATCATGCTCTGCTTTTGGTGCGACCACTTGAACAGTCTGAACAGTCTTGCATGCATGGTTGCATACCAAAACACCAAGGAATTGGCCCTTTTTAAGAACCCATTTTTCTTCATATTTTGGGGTGATGTCCTCCTTGATTCCTCGTTCAACATCACTTGATGGCCCTGGAAGCTCAATGGAGTTCTCTACATCCCAGTTGGGTTCAGTATCCCACTTTGGTTCAGTATCCCAAATGGGTCCAGGATCAGACATTGTTGATGAAATATCCTCCTTGTCATTGGCTGATGGATTCCCCCAGGAACATCGAGTGGGATCATGTGTTCCAGTCAATCCTATCCATCCTTTATCTACCCTAGACTTTGACCTTGTTCTCGGCCAGTTAGGAGTTGCTGACAGAGGAAGTTGAGGGTGCAGAACTTCCGGTTCTGCAGTTGCATTACTTCTCCCAGAGGATAGTCGCTTTGATTTTGGATCAAGGCCACGGACATACTCAGATGGTTCAGTGCTGGCATGTGTGCTGCTAGTTGTGTCCAAGTCTCCAGACATTCGACTAGGGGTCATTAGTGAATCAATACTTGATAGACTGGATGCTCTGGGAATCCCTTCAGCATTTGATCTCCTCATAATATCTGGGTACAGATCAGAAACATCAACTGTATCATGATCAGCCGAAACTTTTCCATCTGGGTCGGATCCCTCTTTTGCTGCAGGAAGATATTCCACTTCAAAGCTGTACTTTGGTAAGCATAAGAACTTAAGGAAACCGGCCACAAAATAGCGAAGTGGACCAAATCGCTTCTGATATTTCTCAGAGAGTTCAAGCACTGCAACAAACGGAGGAAGAAGAAGAAAAAATGTAAATCCTCCAGTATGATGCCAAGACACTCACACGCCTAATAACTTTTTTGTTCATGCAATTTTGTCAGATTGCAGCAACTTCTCAGACTCAATTACAAGTCATAATTTGACAGGCCAAAATACCGTAGGATCTCTTGAGTCAAGAATCAGCTAATGGAAAAAAATATCAAAGAATAAGTCATGACAAGAATCAAAATATAACAAAGAAAAAAAAAGTAAAGTCCTGGAACTGCACGACTTTGTACCTTCAACTGTGGAATGGACAACTTATCAAAAAAATAAAAACTATGGAATGGGCACATGCACAAGCATTTTAGCTACAATTGTCCACCAAATAATCGAAACACAAACTTACTTCTGTTGCAAAGCCCTACATAAGAAAGGAATGGGAACAATACAAGTTGAGTCAAACACAACACATTAGCATTTGAAATGGACCTAAGCTTTACACGTTGAAGAAAGGAAAGCCATTCGGTTGATGCAATGGTTAATGTTGTAGAAGGTCAGTGTTCTCAGCAAATGATATAGATACTTCGAAGTGCACTTGGTTTCACGGCCAATGCTATGGTCAAAAGCAAGCTAAACTGAGACGAGCTTTGCCAGCTTGGCTGGGGCTCATTACCCAAGGACTCAGCCTAGGTTCACGACAAACCTAGTTGGCAAGAGTGGAGAGTGTTATCAAGGCGCAGTGAGGTGCGTGCATCAGGCACTTCAAGGCACATAGTTTGTGCCTCAAACATCCCAGGTGGGCTACTCAATGCCTTTGTGTCTCAGCTAAGTTGCAATTTGAATGGTGCACTAATGTGCACACCTGAATTTGGTGCAAATGTTGGCAATACTGGAGCTGCCTTGGGATGTTATCCTCGATTTTTTTCATCCTTTTGGTTCATTTGCTTGATATCTGATGTGCTGCACTGTTAAGAAAAATGTATGGGCACGGTTTGCTAGGTTTCTTTAACCTATCTCGTTGATGAAATTATGTCACTAGTCATTAGTTTCCAACGTGCATATTCTAACCATTATATTTTCAACAATTATCTTTCAATGGCTTTATTCCGACAACTATAGTTTACAGCTCTATTGTAACGGCCCTTTCATCTTCTCTATTTATATACCCTATATTTGTTTTTGGGTGAATAATACATCCAATACCAAAAGAAGAAAAGAGATGGAATATAATGCCCCGAGGGGAAAAAAAATAGGAAAATAGAACAAAAGTAGGCTACAGGCCCATCAAAGAGTAGGAGGCAAATGAGGGGAGGCGGAAGCCCTCAGGAGACCATAACTAGCCTCTTCCTAGGGGAATCATGAACTGAACAACGAGGGAGTGAGCAGAGCTTGGAACTAACATCAAAGTAGATGGAAGTCCATCTTCAAAGATTCCATTCCAA
Source organism: Macadamia integrifolia (assembly GCF_013358625.1). NCBI lineage: Eukaryota > Viridiplantae > Streptophyta > Magnoliopsida > Proteales > Proteaceae > Macadamia > Macadamia integrifolia. Next base: position 13,974,255 of record NC_056557.1, read on the forward strand.
CCAGATGTGGTTGATGGCGGCACAAATAAAGCTTACCACCAGTGCCACAGATGATCTAGCAAAGGTCATGTCAACCCAGATCAGTCCCTAAAGAGGGGTAAGATTCTTCTCCTACTAGGCCAACAATGTGTGAACATTCTTCCAAAAAGAGGAGGAGAAGGGGCAGCCAAAGAAAAAATGCTTGGTGTCTTTGATCCCGTTCCAACGAAGGCAACAAGATGGGGGAACACTGATATGGTGGAAGAGGAGGAAAGATTGAGTGGGGAGAGGAAGTTGGAAAGCGATCTCAAGAGAGTAAAGCTATGCCGAGGGATATGGCCTTTGAACTAGACTATCTTCCGCCAAGGTATAAGCAGGTTGTGGGGTCAAAGAAAGTTCCAAGCGGAGGAAGAATTGAAGATGTCGGAAGTCTCAGGAGACTAGATATGACCTTATCCACACCCCCGTATGGAGGAGGGAGGGGAGGGAGGGAGGACCAGATGATGGACACCAAGTCATCAAAGTCAACATTCAGCCAAGTTATAAAATCGTATTGAAGTACTTGGTTGTACCTTGTATCATCTTTGTCATATAGACTATCACCCAGGTCGTACATAAGCCGTTTGTCGTGAGAAAGTTGTGAAAGCGTTCATATTGACAGATAGCTATATTGACACGATACCCTTATTGACTCGTAAGATGGCTTCAATATTTAGATCCAGTATTAGGATATCTCCCGCTTCTTCTGAAGCAAGTAAAACCTCAGAATTTGTTCATAACTCTAAGAAAAGTATTGCGAAACTTCAGAGTTATGAACATACTATGGGGTTCTACTTGCTTCAAAAGAAGTGGAAGATAAACTCTAGTGTTCTAATTGCTGCAGAAGAAGTGGAAAATCTCTTAAACTAGATTTAAAATATTGAAGCCATTTTACGAGTCAATAAGGGTATCATGACAATATAGCTATCTATCAATACGAACGCCTTCAAGCCTTTTTCACGGAAAACAGCTTATGTAGACATAGGTGATAGTTTATATGACAAAGATGATATAAGGTACAACAAAGTACTTCAATACGACTTTGTAACCTAACTCTGATACCAAAAATGAAGCCACATCAAGTCAAAAAGAATCAACATTAAGTCATCAAAAATCAACATTTAAAGATGTTTTTGTTCTTTAAGAAGTTTTAAGAGAAATGATTTTATTTTTATATGAGACTTTTGTATTAGGTAAATCACAGACCTAGCTTTCCAACAAGTCTAAGATTACTTAAATTTGAGTTGTAATAACAAAGTTATGTTCCGGTCGAACTTACTTTAAAGTACCCCAATGATGTTAAGATCACCTGAATGAAAATAATTTTATGGACATCAAAACAAAATCTATTACCATGATAAGATTTACGAAATTTTCAGAATTGAAAAAAACCCCAGCATTTGAAAGTTGAATCTCCCTTACAACCATAAATCCAGTTTTTGTTCTTGAACTGGAGGGTTGATCTTTTATTCTTTTGGAATTTAATTTTTTAAACTATTTTTAATAGATTCAAATATGAGGTATTTGCTTATATATGTATAATATCTTAAGTAAATGAAGTAATAAAAACATTTAAATACTAATCTTGAGCACCAAGTCAGAGGTGTAGCATGAATTGAAGAAGTTTGATCATGATACTTGGAGAATGAAGATGGCCACATCAAACTCAAGGACAAGTTCATTCAAAGTAGGGGAGAATGATGAAGCTATAATTTCACTAGTCATTAAATTTCCAAATGCCATATTCTATTGTGTGTTTCTATTGACTTGTAGAAGAGAAAAGAGAGGATGAATTTGAGTACAATGTAACCTCTTGTGGTCAATGAGTCCGTCTCTTGGGTTGAGTGAGTCTCCATTTGAGCTTGAAGTCCTCTTGTGGTTGAGTGAGTGCCTAAGTCACCCCAGAGTTCAGTAGTCATCTTTGACCCTTAGTTAAGTGGCCCTCTCTGGCCCTCATTATCTTGTACTAGGTTTCTTATTTTGGCAATCAAAAACACTTTTTTTATCTGCATCACTCATACTCTTAAATTCCAAAATATGGACTAACGATCATGCTCTAGTACTTAATACCATTAATTAGATTTTAACTTTTAATTCTGCCATGGGTATGCTGCTATGGAATTTTTCCTTTGTATATAATTCAACATCCAGCTCTCCATGATTGTCTAATGTGCTTGTCTAAATGTTGTTACTTGTTAGTTTCACACTTCTACTTGGATGCTTACTTGTGGTAGAACTCAAATAATAATTAGCATATGTAGGACCTGGACTCAAGATATTTCAGTAATTCAAAATCCAGCCGCCTTGTGTTTAACTCATGCAAATTTTCTGGCTGCCCCACATTAAAAACACCAGCTTGACATGTCAAAAGTACATTGTACATGTTTGTGTTCCGTTCCTGTTCAAACTGGTATGGTTCTAGAGTCCATGAAGTTGCTGGCTCAGCCATGTTCAGCTATCAAAAAAACTACATAATGTGCATTAAGAATAAGGAGTATCAAAAAAAGATACATCTGACTTCCCACTTGTCCACTTACTCATTAAAAAAAAAAAAAATGTACTAATGTACTAAACATACTAAATTAATTGCTTCAGCTTAATCACATCAGATTAAGTATCATCCATAAGGGTTGGGGGATTTATTCCACCAAAATAAAAAGGGGGGGGGGGTTGGAGGATTTAGAGATCCATCAAATTGAACTCCATGATAAAAATAAATAAAAAATCATTGTTCTTCATCCCTAGGTGTGTGTGTGTGTGTTTATCTCATACACACTCAAATGCTTAACAGTAGAATTATGTCGAACCATAGTTGTCAAGGCGTCGCCTTGGCGTCCAGGCAGTTTGCCTGGGGCCTAGGCGACAATCGCCTTATTGCACTGCATGCCGCCTTGTGTTTTGGCACTTATTTATGCCAAATATCATTTAAGTAAATGCTTTTTATATTTGTTATTTCATTTACTTAAGATATTATTCATAAATAAGCAAATGCCCCCTATTTGAATCCAATAAAAATAGTTTAAAAATCAAATTCCAAAAGGATAAAAACTCAACCATCCAGTCCAAGAAGAAAAACTGGATTTTGGCTATAGGGGCGATTTTCAACTTTTAAATACTGGAGTTTTTCTCAATTATGAAAATTTTATAAATTCTATCATGTTAAAACATTGCTAAAAACCAAAAGTCCGATAAAATAATTTTTTGTTTTGATATCCATAAAATTATTTTCATTCAGGCGATTTTAGCAGCATTCGCGCACTTAAAAATAAGTTTGACCAGAACATAACTTTGTCATTACAACTCAGATTTAAGTAATCTTAGACTTGTTGGAAAACTGGTTTTATATTATAACTGATACAACAAGTCTCATGTAAAAATAATATCATTTGACCAGTCAAACTTATTATAGAACCAGAGCATTTCTCTAAATTTTGATTTTTTATGATAATATACAAGGTATATATAGCTTACTCAATAATGTTAGAAAATAGGAAAAATAAAAAATAACAATTGGTCGCCTTGTTCGCCTCAAGGCGTGCGCCTTCTCGCCTAAGCGCTTAGACAACCCTCCACCGCCTTGATTCGCCTTTGTACCGTGACAACTATATGTAGAACCTAATCACCTAGTTGAACTATCAGGCGCATCTAATCCATTAGTGACTGCTCTGCTTGAGGACTATGAACTCAAGCTTCAGCAGAAATTTTTAATAATTATGAAAAGGGCTACAAAGGAAAATTCATTCCCCTTGGGAAGTCGGATGATGATATTATGGATATAACGGCCACAAAATCTAAAGAAACTTTTAATGACCATGTTGAGAATGAAATCCAGTTGACGGAATCGACTCTACAACTTCAGTTGCTTGCCGATTTGTATGGTGTTGCTAGCACTTCAATGAGAATGGTCACTAGGTCTATGGCTGCAGGTTCATTCATTAATTTGTTTATCTATGAATTATATAATTTGGAACATTTGTGGAGTAGGAAATTCTAAGTCCGTTCGAAGACTCATGAACAGGATAAAAAAGTATAAGTTATCCATGGTTATTCTGTTGGAACCTACGTTTAACTAGGAGGAAGTTGCCAATATTGCTCAAAAAATTAACATGCCTGAATTTCTTTGCTCTACTTAAAATTAAAAAAAATAAAAATTAGATTTTTTGGTCGACTATAGTTGAGGGCTCAATCATCCATACAACTAGTCAAATGGTTCACACACTAGTGAGACCAAGAGAATAAAAAAACATTTTAGATGAGGGAGTTAAAGTATGATTGTGAATTTCTCACAGTTAGCTTCAATGCGTTGGTTAGTGGGTGGAGATTTTAATGTTTTTTTGTCTAATGATGAAACGGCTAGGTGTCATACCCATAGTTGTCACAGCGTCAAACCGATCCAAGGCGGTGGAGGGGTGGCTAATCAATTTGGCGATGAATCGCCCGTTATGGCGTTGCCATGGCGGTCAAATCGCCCATGTGTCATTTTTTATTTTTCCCATTTTCTAAAGTTATTTAGTATGCTATTTTTTTATTTCCCTTATTTTCTAAAGTTATTTAACATGCTACAAGCCTACAATATATACCCTATAACATATAAAACCAACATTAAGCAACATCAAATCATCAAAAATCAACATAGCCCTATCAAAATCACCCTGCATTTTACAAAAAATCGACCGCCTAGTGAATCAGGCGTCCATGGTAGCGCCATGGCGACGCCTATTAGCCAATAGCGAGCGCCATTTGTGAGTCACGTAAATCGTAGCACTGCCATGAACTTCTTTTTCCGCTAGGACACCAAATCGCCGCCTAGGTGACGCCATGACAACTATGGTCATATCGAAAATCAGCAATCTATGAATGATTTCCAAGATGTTCATGTTACAGGCTTAATTGATCTTGGATACGTAGGTAGCAGGTTTATATGGTGTAATAATGAGCCTCCATATACTTGTTGGGGAAGATTATATAGATTGTTGGGGAATCAGCAACGGGTGAATTTTTCCCACTAAATCTACAATTACTCATTTGAATAGGATTTGCTCCGATCATCCTCCTCTTTGATTATCATTTTCTGTTGACCATATAGGGAGTCCCAAACCCTTTTAACTTTCATGAAATGTGGGTCAGAGACAGCAATTTCTTGGATGTTGTGAGGGCTGAGTGGGATCGGCAGGTTGCAGCTTCAGGTTTATATAAGATGAATAGGTGGCTTTAAATTTGGAATAATCTTAAGGGCCATCTTAAAATTTGGAATTAGGAGATTTATGGGGATGTGCATCAAAGTGTGAAGGTGACGGAGGATAATGTTAAGGTATTAGAATCTAATTTTGATATGGATGGTTGATGTCAAACTAAATTATCAAGGGATAATCAGTCCCAGTAGGACCCATCATAAACTCCAACACAGAAGTCAAGTTCAGATCCAACAGAAAACTCAGATCTGGAAAATAGGGCTGAAATAGAGATTACTGACAAATCATAATCTTTCTTGCTCACTAAGAAAGAAAGAAATAAAATAGAAACCAACACTTTAGGAAACTAATCCTACCTAAACAAAACTACTTGGTACCTAAGAAAACAAATATATAGAAACTAAAATCTAATATCCTAACTACTAGTGGCAGCATCTCTACCAGGCCAGCTGTCAATATAGGACCCCAAGGTACTCAGATGAACAGTAACAGCAATCTGGCTGACTTGTTGGCCCATGTTGGGGCTGGCTTGCTGATGGTTCGAGTGGCCAGAATTGGAACTGGCTGGCCTGGTTCGATCGGACCAACGATCCCTTTCTTTTATAAGCCTGATCTACATCAATGGTTCCAGTACTAATAAGGTTTCTTCGCAAAAGGCTCAGGATCGGTTACATCAGGTTTTGATCCAGGTGAAAAATAGTTTTTGGCATCAAGAATTATATGGTTGTAGGAGGGTGATAAAAGACAATATGCTGATATTATTCTCATATTAATAGAATTATGTCCACTAAGGGGGTTTGGTTATTTGAGCCGAATCAAATTAAATCGGAGATTGTTGCTCATTCTCCTCTATTCTCTCTTCTGAAGAGAGGATGGCGAATATGGATACTATTGATCAAATCCCTTCTGATAACGGAGGGGGATAAGTCTATTCCTAATGGGATTCCATCGATGGAAGAACTTCATCAGGTTACTTTCTCAATGTCTAAGGACAATGCGCCAGCTCCGAATGGCTTTTCCGGTGTTCTTTTTTCTATCATGCATGGGAAATTACTAAGGAAGATCTTTATGAAGGGGTACATAACTTTGCTAATGGGGGATAAGCTTCCTCAAGGTTATACAACTACTTTTATAACCTTGATTCCCAAAACCGACTCCCCCACTTCATTTGGTGAATTTAGACCCTATTAGTTTATGTAAATTTCTTTACAAAAGCCTCTCAAAACTTTTAACTTGAAAGCTTGGTAAATTATTGCCTAAATTTTAACTTGAAAGCTTGATAAATTATTGTCTAAACTAATTTCTGAGGAACAGGGGGCTTTTGTTAAGGGGAGAAGCATTCTGGATAATGCAGCACTGGTGAATGAACTTGCTCAAGACATCGATAAAATGTAAGAGGAGGAAATATTATTTCAAGTTAAACATGGCAAAGGCTTATGGCAGGTTGTAGTGGTCATTTTTATTCTCTTGAGATTGAAAAAAATTGGCTTTAGTGGTCGATGTAACCTGGTGAAGGAAACGGTTTGCAATTGTTGGTTTTCCTGTAATGCCCCAAATTTTAGAACCTTAGAATATATATATATATATATATATATACTTTTTATGTTTGCTTAAATATTTAAAGTTAGGGTATATTTAATGACTTAATGAGTTAGCCTAGCGGTTAGTACGTTGACTAATTAGAGGTCTTAGGTTCAAATCTTGCTAGTATAGTAAATAAGGGAGTTTTATTTCATTGAAATTCTTTTCTTTTACTTCTAAGATTCTTTTACTTTATTTTTAAGATTCTCTCTTATTTATTTATTTAAAACATCCTTTGTGGACCCCACCTCATTTACACAAAACATTAAGTTAGAAGAGTGAGAGAGAGAAGGGAGAAAGGAAAGAAAACAGAATTGTGAAAAAGAAAAGAAAGAAAGAAAGAAAGAAAGAAAAGAAGAAAGGAAGAAGGGGATAACAGAATCGTGGGAAAGAAAGAAAGAAAGAAAGAGAGAACAGAATTGTGGGAGAGAAAGAAAGGGAGAGGAAGAGGGATTTTGGAGTCTACTCTTCTATTTTTCAGCTTTCTTTAGGTAATGATGTTCTCTTTTCTACAGGTTTTTCTTTTGGGACCCAATTGAGGTCTTATTTATCTTAGTTAAGTTTTGGTTATGCTTTTTTCTTTTGGACCCTAATTATTCTTAGGGTTTACGATTTGTTGTACGGTTAGGGTTCTTGGGACCCATTAGGGTTTTTTTTTTGGGACTCGATATGGGATCCAATAAGAGACCCAAACCGCGACCCAAATCTGAAATTATTTATAAAGGTCTGAGATTTAATTCATTGGGAACATATATATATATATATATATTTGGGACCCAATATGAGACCAAACCATGATCCAATATAGGACCCAAACCGTGACCCAAATTTGATATTCTTTACAAAGTCTGAGATTTAATTCATAGGGACCATATGTATTTTTTTTTGGGGGGACCCAAATTAAATTAACAATTATTAGGACCTTATGCTTGTTAGATATGGCAAAGATTTTTTAGGATTCTCTGGGCTGCCTAAGAGGGGTAATTGGGAGACCTAAACTTGTATTTCCCTAATTGTTTACAATCCGACTGTTAACTTTTGGGCATACTTTGGGGGTTAGTAGAGCCTTCCTAAGGGAGGGTTTAATCCAAAATTGGAGACCATATGTTCAACGGATTGAGAGAAATTTTAGAATTAGTTAAATTTGAAAGTCACTCTGAGATTGTAGTTTTTCTAATTACTCATTGACCACTCAGATGGTCATTCTCATCTTCGGAATGGTAATAATACGTGTTGAGGGGAATTATTTCCTAGAGTTTGACCTAGGTCAGGGAGGGTTGACTTTTGAGGAAAAAGTGAAGTATTTGAATTAGTTTTGAACTGGGAGATTAATGGGAGATGTAATTAATTGCAGGTAGTGCTTGACGTGAGCATTCAGAGCTTGGAGGGTAAAAGTATGAGACTTGCAGGCTGAAGTAAGTGGATTATAGTGGGGTTACACCACAGATGTGTGGTCTGATTGTATGATGAGATGTTTTGTATGCTTGTATGTTATACTTATTCTGAATTGTGTTTGTGTGATATGAATTCATGGGAGTGATTGATAAGTGATGAAGGTGATTATTACTGTAATGTATATTGATGTGATTTTTATGTGAAGATTTTACCTATGTGTCTTTAAAGAAAGTGATTTTGTGAGTCTGTGAAAAGAGTGTGTGAAGGTAAATAGACTACTCCGTACCAGACTAGAGAGGGGTGTCCCGTTGAGCCGTGAGACGTATACCCACTGTGCACAGTGGTCTATATTTAGTCACAGAATGATGACAACAATGTGATTGCAGGGGCCGTGTTTCCCTCTCGTATTATGGGCAGTGGTAGCTTATTTCCCTCAGTGCTGGCTAAAGTGTGATAAAAATGAATATATTCTTTTTATATGATCGCATTTTAATTAAAAGTGTGGTTTTGAGAAATTAAAACTATTTGTTTTAGCCGTTGTTTTTGTCTTATGGTTTGCCCTGTGATGTGCTTTACTATTTTCCCTTACTAGGCTATTGAGCTTAACCTATTATTTGAACATCACAGATGATTGAGAGGAAGGTACGCCTGGAGCAGGCATTCAAGGGTGACCTGAAGCTATTATCAGTTCATTTTATTTTATTAGATGTTTGTAGTAGGACGTGGATTTAAGTAAACTCTGACAGAGCGTTTTTATTTAAATTTGAGAATGTACCTTAGATTGCCACCAGTAGGTAAGGTTTTGGATATTTTATCTATTAGTAGCTGTTTTATTTTGTTAACATTTGAATATTATGAGTTCATATATGCCTATTTGTTTGATGAATGTTTTGGATTGTTTGATCATTGCCCGCAAGGGCTGTACCCTTACTTGTATCTGGGTCTGGGTCTGGGTCTGGGTCATGACATTTCCATTCTATTGAATGGCTGCCCTGTGGGTTATTTCAAGTGAACTAGGGGTGTCAGACAAGGAGACCCTTTATCCCCAAGATATTTAATCTAGTAGAAGAAGTTTTTAGTAGAGGTCTAAGAGTTATTTTTCTTCAAGGACTGGCTAACCACTTCGATATTCCAAGGGGTTGTCTGAATATTTCCCATACTTAGTATACTGATGATAACATTATTTTTGCTAAACCTCTAAAGTCTTCTATTATGCAGATAATGGGTTTCATACCTAGATATGAAGCTTCTTCAGGGTTGGGATAAGGCTAAGTTGTGTTGTTGTTGTTGTTGTTGTTGTTGTATATGAAGCTTCTTCAGGCCAGTCAGTTAACAATTTAAAGAGTTGCTTTTTTACGTCCTCAAAAACTGGAAAACAGAGAATCAAGGTGGTGGAAGAGGCTACAGGCCATAAAAGAGGCTCTTTCCCTTTCACCTATTTGGGGCTTCCTACAATCAAAGGGAGAGCCAGCATTTGTCATCTTAATGGGGTCCTCGAAAAGGTTTCAAATAAGCTTGTATGGTGGGATGGAAAGTTGCTTTCAAAAGGGGGTAAGATTATACTAATGAAGGTTTTTTTTTTTTTGGATATACTTACTAAGCATTATCTTTGCAGTATTCCCATCTATTAACTTTCTGCCTATTCACTTCCTATTGGTATTTGGAAGAGTTTAAAAAGCTTAATATCTAATTTCTTATTGGGTGAATCAGACTTTGGAAGAAAACATCACTGGGTCTGTTTCAATTCTCTGTCTCCCTGTGAGTGAAGGTGGACCAGGATTGAATATTTCAGAGAGATGGACACTTGCTCTTGGTTAAAGTCCTTTTGGTGGATTTGCACTAATAAATCTCTTTGGGCTACTTTTTTCAAATCAAAGTTTTTGAGATGTGATCATTTATCTATAGCTTTTTGTCCACTTAATGGTGCAAAAACTTGGGACAACCTTTTTGTCCTTAGAGATACTATCTTTAGAAATTCCAAGTGGTTGGTGGGTGAAGAGAATTTAGGTTTCTGGCTGGACAAGTGGACGGATTGTGGTCCTTTGATTGGTTGGATAAACAGCGTCGATGGTGTTGATGTATCCATGCAGGTAAAGGATGTTGTCGATACTGATGGTTCTTGGAACACTTCTCTATTACAGTAGAAAAATGTTCCAAATGATTTGCAAAATTACTTGTTTGGATGCCTTCTTTTTATGGTGAGTTCTCTACAAAGTCTACTTGGGAAGTTATTAGATTGATATCGGAGATTGGTTGGAATAAATGGGTCCATGCCTCTTCGGTTCCAATCAAGATATTTCTCGTTAATAGGAAGCTGTTAAAAGGTAAAACTCAGGTCAATAGATTCATTCAAAACTTGAGGGTGAAAATTGCGTCCAAGTGCAACTGTCGTGCTAACCATCACATTGAGGACATTCATCATCACTTTATGAAAGGTGTTCTTGCTACAAAGGTTTGGCATTTCTTCGTCCAATTATTTGGCATCCAATGTGAAATTTTCAAACCCTTTCTGAAGAGTTTACTTCCTATAATATTTGTTGGATAGAAAAAGGAAACCACTGTGAAAGGCAATCTTGGCGAGGTGGTCGCTGACTCGCGGGAGCTGCCTTAGGGACCGAAAGGGTAATGTCCTCTTTGTCTTTGCTCACTTTTCTGGAGTATGCTCCAACTATGCGGTAGAGATAAGGAAGCTATTGAATGGTGTATGTTACTGTATTTCTTTGGGTATCACAGGGTTTGTTGTTATTACAAATCAAAAGTTATTGTGCGATCTAATTCTGAGAGTAAAAATGTTCATTGGAATTCATGATATTGGTGGAACTCTCTCTCTCTTGCAATTGGTGTCAGTTTCCATTTGGCACTCAATGAGGGAAGCTAATAGGGTAGCCAATGCATGTGCTAATTCTGTTGTTGGTGGTTGCTCAAATTCCTTTTATTAGATCAAAATAGTTTGGTTATGCAACTGGTTTATAAATTCCATAGTTCTTTTGGGTTTGTATCTAGGTTGGGTATCGACTTTTATTTCCTAATTTCCTTTTCATCATTTATCTTACATAAACAAAATTTTAGGGTCCAGCCAGGGGTACCCAAATAGTTCCTGATTTTTTTTAAAGCACATCTAATCCATATGCAAAACAATAACTTAAAGTAGCCGGTTAACGTATTAATTATAAAAATGGTAATTTACCATCACTCACAAAACCATAGTATGAGACGGTCATCCCAAAGTGAATGGTACCAGTCTGTATCCACTCAACAGCAAATACGTCGGTGGCTGTCAGCCCACCCTGCAACCACCAAAACAATAGTAAGAAAATGCTCAACAAAGCTCAATGCTTATGAGGGTAAATAATTATGGACAAACGAAAAAAAAAACTTTCGTCATCCACACATTCTGAAAGTGAAGTATTAAGCACCAACACCTTGAAATCTTGAGCACATAACCTTGTTACTTGTAGAAGCACTCAATTAGGTCGTGCACGCTAATTTTGGTGAAAAATAAGAACCAGTTTGACCACTTGCTTTCGTGAAAAAAATGAGCAAGTTCTAGTGTCATCCACTTCACAACAGCTAATTTTAAGAGTGTCTCAGAGAAGGATTGGAGAGATGCTAGAGACGCTTAAGATAAGCTTTGATACGCATGGATATGCTTATGATACATGTAAACAAGTGCTTTCAGCAGTAGACTGAAGAAAAATCCTTTTCATTCTTCAGTTATGCATACAAAGATAGAAAGAAAATGACAAGTATTCACTTAATCTTGTTATGTATATGTGCTTTTCTCCTAGTGCTCAAGGTTCTTAATTTCTGGGGCTTATATGATAACTGGGCTCCCATTTTTTTTGGGGGGAGGGGGGGGGGGGAGATGTCAGAAAAATGACCCACTTGACCCTTAGCCCAAGTGCTATATTTGGTTATTCACTTTAATCCCCCTTTCCCTTGGGAGAGGAGGATAGGTTGCTATTGTAGACGATTTATAAGATATACTTGTAACAAGAGATCATTGGAGGACATGTATGGTTAGGTTCCAATTGTGCACTTAGTGGAGGCATATCTTAACCAAACCCTTAGTTTGCATGGGCTCCCCGCGCATTTGTATGGTCTGGTGAACCATAAATAAGCAATAACTAGTGATATCCAGCCAATGTTAAGTTATCTCTATATTAAAAACATTTATGTGATTCGAATCTACATTAGTACGTGCAATATCAAATGCACAAGTAAGTAATAAGAAACAATTCAGTAAGAAGATTTGGAAAAGAAAATCTATGCGCGTGTTAGGATATTGGCTTGAAGTAACCCTTAAGGTCCAAACCAAGCAAGCAATATGTAAACATACTATTTAGTACTAAAAACATACATTAAGTACCGCAGAATTAGGGAAATATGGACTTGTACCTTAGTGGGCAAAGTCCCTTCTTTATTTATAGCAAAATAGAAGTCCTAGTTCTTACATGAATAGAAGTCCAAGTTCATACATGAGTGTAAACCAAGTCATAGTCCTAGTTATAATAACGCACTATTCAACAAGTACATACACATTATGACCCTTCCCAGACCCTGCAGTGGCAGGAGCCTCATGCCCTACGTACGCACTGAATAACTGCCCTATTAAGTAAGATGTACTGATCACATTGTGTGAGATGTATTGGATTACAAATTGAGAAGTACTGGATCAGTACCCTATGTACGTAGGGGTATACTTAAAGAGTTTAATAACTGAATAAATACTTAGTGACCAGATCGGTAGGGTAACTTCTTCCCTGCTAATAGATCAATTCTCTTCTCTCTTCTCTCTTCTCTTTCTTTCTCTCTGCTCTGTCCTACTCCGTGTCCAGATCTACCACATGGTATCAGGGTGCTGATCTAGGGATGCTACTGTTGTACTGTTCCTTATTTCTTCTTTCAAATTCTTCTGAATTGATTTCTGGTTTCCTCTCTGCTAAACCAGAAAACCCAGAAATTGATTTCTTCTTTTTGTTTCTTACTTGTGCGAGCCACAACCTAATAGTTGTCGGCTGTGTTTGTGGATTGTGTCTCTGTTATGTGCACTGTAACCTTCCCTTCTAAATCAAATCAGTTGTAGAAGGGATAAGTGTGGTGGTGTTTGTCACTGGAGAATCAACTGTTGAGGATGCTGTCATCAATCTCTAAGAGTACTTGCGGCTGTAACTGAGTAAAGGGAAGTCGATTGCCACTGGTTTCTGTCAGCAGTATGGGTCCTGAACCTTGATTGGTATCTGTGGAAAGTGCACTTACTTCATGGTGAGTACATTGGCTGATTTTTGTGATTTGCTCCGATCGTTATATTAGTAGGATGGCTAACAATAGTGAGTAACTGCAAATTTTATATTCTATCCAACTTCCAAAGAGGTTTGGGATGCTGTCCATCAGAGCTTTAGCCAAACACACAATATTTTTAACATGTACCATATTTATGAAGACATTTTTAAATTGGAAGAGTGATATTTAAAAGGCATATCAGCCTCTTACTGCTGATATCGATGTTCTCAAAATGCGAAAGGCAAATTTTCAATTTGTAAATTTCTCTGGACCGAATTTTGAGTTCAAAGGAGTAAAAGAATAGATGTTAGCAAGTGACAACTGGCCTTCTATGCATGGTTGTCGTGGCATCTAGAAAACCCAAGGCATTGAAGGGGAGCTAGATGCAATGCGACTAAGGCATCCAAGGCACCTGGACGCACCATCATTCTAAGATGTTCCTTCATCCTCTATTCCCACACCAGCAAGTTCTAAGGAGAATTCTGCGCGTCATCACAGCTGATCATAGGAGAGGAGCTGCCGAGCTGCCTCTTGAGGTCGAGATTCAGGGGGAGGTCGTAGTACAGGTCAAACGAGCTAAAGTCCTAGCAACTGTCAATGTATTCATTGTGGTAGAACCAATCACATTTCTAAAAAATGTTGAGACAAGTTTGGTAAACCTATGTGGGTCAACCAAGTTACCTTTGACAGTGACAGATATCAGTCTACACTCAGTAGTGGATACCTTAGTGACAACCGAACAGACTCCGCCACCTTAGCTTATTCAATCCAGAGCCTCTTCTGCCAACTCTTCTGCCACCTTAGCTCATTCAAGTACTCCTGCCCTACTTGCTTCTACATCAGACTCTTCATGCTCTTCATGAGTCTTTAATTCAAGGGCATCTGCTCACATGACTAGCAAGTCTTCTATAGTTACTTTCTAAAATCGGACTAGTTCTCATTCTCTTGTTACTTTAGTTGATGATTTGTCCTCTAATGTTCATGGTCATGGTAATGTCAATCCATTATCTTCAATATCCTTGTCTCTGCTATTCATGTTCCCAAATTTTTAATGAATCTTTGCTCATCAGTCAAGTAAGTCTTTAATCTGTTATGTTACATTCTATCTGTTAAGTTGCATACATATAATGCCACCGCATTAAACCGCTCCTCTTCCATGGCCCTAACCTAACCTCCTCATGACCCTCTCCCCTCCAGCGGATCTACCGCCGGAATCTCTCCTCCGCACCTCCTCCCATCATCTGTCACCATCCTCCCCGACTCCTCTCCCTCCCATCCTACTCAAACCATTGAATCCTCCCATCCCAAAACACGAAAATCTGTAGCCTCTCCCTACTCACCCCCCCTTGCCGTGATGGCCTTCCCATTTCCTTCCTCCCTCCCACCCTCATCAATGACTCGCTTGTGGACTTCTACCCTGAGGGTTTACTAGACTCAGAGAACGCTAAGTGGAGCAACTGCATCATTGGTCACTTTATTGGGAGTAGGCCTCCATTCCCTATTGTGAAGGCCTCTCTCTCCCAGCAATGGAAAATCTCAGGCATGCTGACTATGTTCCCTCTGGACAATGGAATCTTTATATTCAACTTCTCCTGTGAAGATGACAAGAACCATCGCTCTAGAGGGGCGACCTAGGCTTGTAGGTAAGAAGCCTATGTTTCTCAGGCAATGGAACCAGCACTTATCCCTCACCCAAGTGGAAATCAAATCCATCCCTGTTTGGTTCTCACGGCCAAATCTTCCCCTCCGTTATTGGTGCTCTCAAGGTTTAAGCATTGTTGGTTCTGTCATTGGAAAGTCCTTGCATTCCGATTACCGAACAAGAGTCAAAGACAGCCTAGCTTTTGCAAGAATCTGCATAGAGATATCAGTGGACGCCTCCCCTCCTTCCACGGTCTCCATTTATGATGATTAAGGATTCTCTTTCTCTCAAGTGGTGCATCATGAATGGTTGCCACCCCTCAGTACAATCTGCAAGAACTTAGGTCACAAGACCTCCCTCTGCTCCCCTAGACATGAGCAAGTTGAAGTTCAGCACTCCCCTTCTCCAGGGCCTCCCTCTCAAGATCCCCCAAAGGAAGAAAGAATCGCCGGAATAGCGGTCGCGGGAATCTAACTCAAATGGCTTCTCCCAAGCTGAATGAAGATCCCTCTTCCCAAGTACTAGACCTTCCTCTCTTGGTACAATGGACTAATCTCTTAATAGTTAATACCAATGGGTTTAACCGATTTTTGTTGTTGTCTCATTCATCTGGCTTTGATGATGATACCCCATTGCCTTGATCCTTGGCTTCAGCCGACGCTGCTGCTCTCTCTGTCACCTTTAATGAAAGTCGTCTTGCCCCCTTGATCGCATGCTCCTTACTCAGTCTTCTTAGCCGTCGATGTTGATGGATTCTTGAAGATACCTCGATCTCTTAGCCCTATCGCATCGCTCTCCGCCTCTTTGACTTGTAAAACTCCTTTCGACTCATCCAAGGGTTTTAACCCTAACGCCACTCTTCCTCCTCTGCTTCCCCTTCCTACCCCTACCTTTTATGAACCTAGACTCCTCTCTAACTTGGACACTCTCAATTGACCAACCATTTGAACCACCTCCCCTCTCCTTTGGAGCACCCATCATCTTCTAATCCAAACTCTACCCGATAGCTTCCTAAGCCGACAACCATTGGATCTTTCTATGTCCCATCCAACCAACCCGCACCTTAGACCATACCTGAACCACATCATCTCTTCCCATACTTTTACCCACCCTTCCCCTTCGGGTGACCCATACCCGCCTCTTCCTCCTCTCTCGCTCACACCCTTTGTTCCTAGTCCTCTTGGCCTTTTACCAAGCATGTCTGTCATGACTGCCACCGCCTCGCCAATTCAACCTGCCTCTGCTCCTACTCCTCTACCAAGCTTAATTGCTACTTCTGCCTCTGCTTCATTTTCTCCTAGCCCTCTGCCAAGCTTGCATGCCATGACTGCCACCGCCTCTGAAGGCATCATCTTTGACTTACCATTTAAAATTCCCTTCCCTCCTGGCCCTCTTCCAGCCTCGACTGCCTCTGCTCCTGGCCCTCCACCAGGCTTGATTGTTGCGTCTGCCTTTGCCTCAGCCTTTGAAGGCGTCACCTCCAATGGCTCCGCCACTAGTAGCCCTGCTCCAATTTAGCAGGTCGTCTCTCATCTCCATGCCTCCCCTTTTGGGGCTAATCAGCTGCCTTATTATGAAGATGGTCTGATTGCCCCCTAGAGCCCCTTCTATCGGCAACTCTTGGGCGTCGACAAATCCTCAAAAAATTATTTGTCATCTCTCTGGTTCAAGTTGGCCCCTCTTGCCCGTTGCAAACACTCTTCCTCCAATCCTTCTGCTCCAAAAGCTCTTGTTGTCCCATTGAAGAAGATTGTGCCTACCAGATCCAGCTCCAGCTCCGTGCTCAAAGGGGCCGATAGCTTTCCAAAACCCCTCAACCCTCCCCCTTCAAAGAATACCATTGAAGGTCTAAACCTAAGCCCTCCTCCATCTTTACCAAGTCCCCTTCCAGTTCTGTAGAGCTCTTGTTGCGCACCCACTCCCATTCTAGATGATCCTTTGGACCATTTGGAATGTCAGAGGTCTCAATTCCTTTGCCAAGCATTCTACGATCCGCTCCCATCTCAAATCCTCTAAGGTTGCCTTGTGTTGCCTTCTTTGAAACCAGGGTTCTAGAGGCCGTATTGTTGCCTTTATAGGCCCCTCTTGGCACTTCATCTCTAATTACGTTCATTCCCCAAACGGGCACATCTGGATTCTTTGGAACCCCCTCCGACTCCATGTTTCCTTCATTGCCACCTCTCCTTAAGTCATCCACTTCTCTTCCTCTCCCTCCGACTCCCTCCTTCCTTTTCCTCTATGGTCTATGACTCTATGCCTTTAATCACTCCCTGGATAAGCTCTCTATATGGTATGACCTTCGCTCCTTTGCCCCTACTGTTGCCTCTTCCCCTTGGGGCATTGGGGTAATTTCAATGTGGTTTGGGCTAGCCATGAGAAACTTGGAGTAGTCCCTATTGATCCTTCTTATGTTGACTCCTTTAGTGATTATATTGATGACATTAGTATGGAAGATCTCAAATGGCCTAGATCCAAATTCTCCTGGCACAACTGAAGAAGGGACTTGCAAGCTTGATAGAGCTCTTTTCAATAAAGCCTGGCTTAACTCCTTCCCCTCCTCTCACGCATGTTTGGCCTCTAGGTATTTCGGATCACTCTCCTATCTCCCTCTGAGTGCAGCCCCACATCTCTTTTGATCCCAAGCCTTTCAAACTATTTGATATGTGGTCCCTCCACCAAGATTTTCTCCCTCTAGTTAGAGATTCTCGGGCCACTCCAACTCGAATCGCGTCCTCCCCCCTCACTGCCTTTGCAAGAAGCTCAAGTATGTCAAAGCCGCTCTCAAAATCTAGAATTCCAATTCCTTCAGCAATATCTTTGCCGGAGTATTATCATGTCAATAGAAGCTTGACATCATCCAATCTAGGCTCTTGACCTCCATAACCTCTCTTGCTGAAGAGGAAAAGATGGTTAGCTCAAATCTCTCCTTTTAGCCCATGAAGAAAGTTCCCTTCGTCAAAAAATCTTAGAATCAATGGCTTGAGCTTGGCAACTCCAACAAAGGCTATTTTCACAAATCTCACAAAGCTCATACCAATGCCAAATTGAAGTTCTCTTACTTTGATGGCCTTTTCCATCCCTCCTCCCCCCCCCCTTCCATTGTTACCTCCAGATCTCCTCAATAATTTATTTTTGATCACCTTCTCCCTTCCCTATAGGCTGTCCCACCTGATGATTAGATCCAGGTTGTCCTCTCCCACAAATCAAACAAAACCCTTGGTACGGATGGGTTCAGCATGAGATTCTTCTCCTCTTGTTGGCACATCGTTCTTGATGATCTCATCTTCGCCATCAGAAGCTTCTTCCTAAACACCATCCAAATTGAAGGAATTAATCACACCTTCCTTTGCCTCATCCCAAAGAAAGAGGCCACTCAGACCCATTTCCCTTTGTAACCTACTCTATAAATTCATTACTAAAATCTTGGCTAACCAAATTCAAGTGGTCATTGACTCTCTCATCGGCCCCAATCAATCTACTTTTATCGTCGGCAGAAGCATTGTTGATGATTCTCTACCACAAGATCGTTAGAGGGTTTGACCACAAATCCCACTCTTCTTCTGCCTTCCTCAAAATTGGCATCCACAAAGCTTTTGACTTCATATGTTGGGATTTCATCTCCAATGTCTTGCTTCAGATGTCTTCCCCCACCGTCTTTTATTCATTGGATCCTTTCTTGCATTTCTTCTCCAAGCTTCCCTGTTTTCATCAATGGCAACAGTACGGGCTATTTCTCCTCTGTTGGCATCAGACAGGGCTGCCCTCTCTCCCCCTTCCTCTTCTCCCGTGCCCTTGAGGTTCTTTCTCGCTCTATTCAATCCTCCATGGATCAGCATCTTATCTCTCCCTTCCCCAGATGCAAAGCTCTCATTCTCACCTACCTTGCTTTTGCTAATGATCTCATGATCTTCTCTAAAGCTAATCCTTGCTCCATTTCTACCATTATGTCCTCCCTTCGCCTTTTGGAGTCCATCGCTAGCCTCCGCATCAACCACCTCAAATCTAATCTCTTTCTATTGGGTCTCTCTCAAACTAGTCAGGCATAACTCCTTGCCCTCTCTAGCTTCTCCCTTGGCTCCCTCCCAATTAAATACTTGGGTCTGCCCCTCATCTCCTTTAGGTTTTCCTCCCACCACTGCTCTCCCATTCTCAATTCTATCAGGAAAAGGCTCCAGCTTTGGAAACACAAGTTTCTCTCCTATGTTGGTCGTCTAGTTCTCATCAAATTGGTTCTTCAATTTATATACCTTTATTGGTTTGACATCTTCTCCCTTCCATTGACTCCCTTTTCTGCTCCTTCCTTGGGAAAGGAGCAGAAACCTCGAAATTCCTCCACCCTTTGTGCTGGTCTAAAGTTTGTCGTCATAAGGCTGAAGGTGGGTTAAGCTTGAGGCATATCAAAGATAACAGCTTTGTGGGTATCCTGAAGCTCAATTGGGAAAGCTCCTCGAAGCAGCGCAACATTTGGGTCTCTTGGGTTTACTCCTCCCCTCAAAAAATGATTCCCTCTAGACTGCCTCCCCCTCCTCTGGTGCCTTCTGGATCTACCGCAAAATTTTGGACTCTAAGCCTTCTGCTCTTGGAGCCTTCTATCATACCATTGGTAATGGCTCCTCCACCTCCTACTAGTTGGACACTTGGCACCCCTCGGGTATCGTCCTCTCTTTGGTTACCCCCAGAATCATCTACTCCTCTAGGCTGACTAGATCTGTCTCAATTGCCTCCATCCTCTCCACCTCCCTCCCCTTGCTGACTCATAGTCTTCCCTTCTCCCATCCCTCCAGAGCACTGAGGAAGGAAGGACAAGCTTCTTTGGCATCCATCACCCACGGGTTTGTTTACCTCTGCCTTTGCTTAGGATTTCATCCATTCAAAAGGCCCCCTCATTCCTTGGCGCAACACCATCTGATTTAAAGGCCATATCCCTCGTCACAGCTTCACTGCTTGGCATGCCCTCTCCAACTGCCTCCCTACTCAGTCATTTTTCATCTACAGGCACATTTAAGTTCCCTCTTGCAGTCTGAGCTGGAATGGCATTGAAGATGCCGATCATCTTTTTTTCTCTTGCCCCTTCTCTGCTGTAATCTAGAAGAGGGTTCTCAGTTCCTGTTGGCCTTCCCGTAGGACTATCCTCCCCTTGACTAGAGAATGGATTTGAATTGCCATGACTTTTGGTGGATCTTCTATTTGTGACGTTGTTGAGAAGCTTGCTTTTACCGCTGTCATCAACCATATTCGGATGGACCGAAATGTTTATTGAGGACTTCCAATTCTCGTTCTGTTGATAAATGCCATCTACTTTGAAGGCGTCTTCAACATCGACCAATTCGCAATTCCCCAAGGAACATGATCATTGTTTTCCCTGGGGTCTCCCTCTCTATCATCTCCCCCCCCCCAACCCGATGATCCCTTTCTCTTAGTTGGGCCTTTTGCCCCTTGCTGTAATTTTCCCTCTTTTTGAGGGTTGGATCCTTTTGGCCTCCTCCCCCTCATCCTTTGTACATTCTTTCCCTTGGTAATTAATTCTTTTTATTCATCCAAGAAAAAAAACCAAAAATTTGCATACAAATACCGCAGGGGTGTGGTTGTCAAATCCCCTGTGGTACTCTATTATTATTAGGATTAGCTGGTGACCAATCGTGATAGACTTTGTCCCTTTGAGCTTCCCTGTTTGATGGTAGTCTTAGTCTTGTCCAATGTATACTCCTACTAGGAGTCCAGTTAGAAATAAAAGTGGTAGTCTGAGTCTATTATGGTTCTCTCTCTCTCCTCAGGTACTGGTTCCAGATCCTGTTTCTTAACATGGTATCAGAGCTGTAACCAGTATCTACTATTTCCTTATCTGTTTTGAGTGTCGTACAGGGTATTCTGGTTGGAGGTGTACAGCCACATAAGTTGTCCATTTGTATTTTTGAACCCTAGTTGATATGAGAAGAACTAGGTTTTTGATGAAGATTCAAGTATTTGTATGATAAATCATACCTAAATCGATTCATCTCTCAGCTGCTACTGCTGCTGCTGAATGCTACTTTGATGTCTACTTGCTTCTATCGTCAGTTGTTCCACTGATTTGCTGAATTCCATCGTTACTGGCTGCTGTAATAACTACTCTTGTTCCACTGGTTTTATACTGAAACACCTATCGATTCTTTGCTTTACTACTGCCGTATGTTGCTGTTTGATGTCAATAACTCTGCTTGCTGATGACTCGAGTAGTTAATAACTCCAATACATAGGGTTTGTGTGTTCCTGACGATCTCCAAGGTCTCCATCAAAGATGGCAAACAATCCAAGCTCGTGACTCTTGATATTCCTGTGCTCCGCAACATAAGAGTAGAGTCCAAGTAAGGGATGAGGACATTATGACATATGGGAAAAATACTTCTCTTATCTACTAAATGACTGTAACAAGGAAGATCTCTAAGAAGAAACACCAAATTCACAGCTTTATGGTGTTTTTCTCCCAAAATATAGCTCCAAGAGTCGAAACCAGAGAGATCCAGGCGAAACCAGCGAAACCAGCGAAATCTCTCTTCATTTGGGTCGAAACATTGCTTTACATGCCTTGGTTGGACCAAGGTTGAACCCCGAAACTGGACCGAAACCAAGCTAAGTGGAGATCTTGCACAATTCTTATCTAGTTCTGTATGTCCGTCTCGCCTTTTCCAAAAAAGGAGATCTCAACAAGATCTTGAACCATGGGGCTTGCACATGCAAAAGAGAAGAGAGAAGATCCCAAGAAATTATAATAATCCTATTTCTGAGACAATTCATACAACAAACCTGAGAGCGATTTTGGCTTTATCTTCGAAAGGATAGAGCTCCAAATCTGAGAGAGTCCAAGATTTATAAGTTCATCGATGAAGGTTGCGCTC
This sequence comes from Macadamia integrifolia, assembly GCF_013358625.1. Lineage (NCBI taxonomy): Eukaryota > Viridiplantae > Streptophyta > Magnoliopsida > Proteales > Proteaceae > Macadamia > Macadamia integrifolia. The sequence goes on from NC_056557.1 coordinate 13,996,241, forward strand.
AAACCAAATGTGGGAGATGGATGCACCAAAAGCTAATTTACCAATCGTGTCACAACAAGACTTCCTTAAAAAGACATAACCCAAATTCACTCTGTCGAACAGAAGGATACGCAAACCACTAGGCCACACTTAGCAAGGATACCATACAAAACAGTTAAGATAAAGGACGAGAAGAACAGGTGATTCACATTTTCGGGAGCATTCCAACAAAGGCAACACTAAGGAGAGACTGGATCTTCTGGCTGATGAGGAAAGCCTGAGTAGGAAGGCAGCAGGAGAAGGCCCTCCAGACTGTGAAGTTGTGGCAAGGGATAGAGTTCTTGAACCAAACCAGATGGCGCCAAGGTTTGATAGAACCTTTGACCTTGATAAGATTCCAAAGCAGACTTGGAAGAAAAAGAACCTGTAGAAGAAGCTGTCCAAGAGACAACGTCACCACTACCAGAAGGCCTCTTGGGAAGACCACCCAAAACAATCCAAATACTAGATAATGAAGGAAGAAGTGCGGGAAATCCAGTCATCCTGCTAAAAATCCGAGACCATATCCAATCTTCTGAAACCAGAGGAGTAGATGACCCTATCACTAAGGATAGAACCCCTTTAGTATGCCAGCAAGCAAGCCAGAATCTAATAGAGGTACCATCATCAATGAGGAATTTGACAATCCCATATGAAGGTCTTAGCTTGAAGATCTTCCTCCACACCAAAGAAGCATTAGACAACTCAGGAGCTGTCCAAATAGAATCCTTGTGCAAGAAATGAGAGTAGACCCAGTCCACCCAAAAACTCTTCTGCTTAGCAGTAAACTTCCAGATCAGCTTAAGAATACCCGCCTGATTAACTTCTTTAGTCCTGCACAAACCCAAACCCTCTTCCGCTTTGGGGAGACAAATAGAGGCCCAGCTAACAGGGTGCAAGAATCTCGAACAATCATTCACCTTCCAAAGGAAGAAGCAAAAAAGGGACTCCAACTGAGAGATGATAAACTGGGGCACCAAAGATGCCGGACCAGTAAATAAAGGAACCCTGGAGCACTGATCTGATCAACTCAAGAAATAACCTGGTTGATGATGTTATGTGGGTAGTGAAGGAGTTTGGGCATCCTGGTCCTATTGCTATACTTGGAAAGCTTGCTTTTTGTGCAACGCTTTCTCATACTTGGCAGGAAAGAAATTTTAGGTTGTTTTGGAACAAGACCCATGATTGTAAATGATATTAGAGCAGATGTCGTGGACCAATGTTGGTCACTGAATTTTTCAGGAGTGGAGAATTCAAGGAATAATGCTTTGCAAGAAAATGGGGAGTGCGGACTTAAGTGGATTACTAAAATCCAAACAGGTTATTGCGTAAGTCCCATGGATGGTATCGTTGCTCTGCACTTTGACAGTTTACTTCATTAGGATAGGGTTATCTTATGTGGGTATGGCTAGATATTGCGATGGTCTCCATCTGAATGGTATGTCAGGAGTGGGAAGGACAGACAGATCTATTTTCACTATGAAGATTTTAGTGATTTACAAAAGGTTGATGTTGACCATGGAAAAAGGGTTCCGGAGGTTCTTAGCCCATTCTGACTCTAAAGTGGTGGTGGACGTCCTAGAGGGCAAGGCCCAATGCCCTTGGAGGGTTCTTGTACTTGAGGAGTGCTATCACATTTTGGTGACCTGTTTGAATCTGTGGAGTTTCAACATGTTTGGAGGAAGGTGAAACAGCCAGCAAACTATATTGCTTCCCTTTCTTCTACAGAGGACGAATGGTTTATTAGTCCCTGACTTACTCGATTTGGTAGTCTAGTCCACCATTATGCCAATCATTGTATTTATCAAATATTGTAAATTTTTTATCATTGACGAAATTCATATACTACCTATAAAAAAATGGATGTAAATTATGACTTTATGATAGAGCAGTAAAGAATCATTGCATAACAAATTAAGACTGAAAATCTTCACGGTTAGGTTAGAAAGGCCAGGTTATGTTAAAGGTTCAATAGATTCAATTCTTCTCAAAATATAGAAAGAGGGGAAATTGTTTCATCAAATTGAATAGAAAGTATACAACATAATAGATTAAGCTTTTTACCTTCACAATTGCTATCGCAGCAGAAACAGGATCTCGAACACCCAAAACAGTCCAAACTAGTGAATTATCAGAACCAGCAGGAATGATTCCAATCGGAATTGAAATTGCTTCTTTCTGGTTGCTTCTACTAAGTAGACCATTAAGAACCTACATAATCAGAAAGTTTTTACACCATGCATGAGACTATGGAGAGAAAAAGGTCTCTAAAACATTTCAATAACAATGATGAGGGTTAAACCTTTCCAGATAGGCAAACAATGAAAGGTGGTTGCAATAACAGCAATAAGTCTCATGTACTAGGAAGACCAATACACTTGATTCTTGTAGGAGAGCAACTGTGAGCAAGTTGTGATTGATTGGTTCACAAGCTAAGAGAAGAATGAAGGATGTGATATATTGGGTTATTTACTAAAGGGACTCAAAGTATGATTTCCCTCGTATAATCCTTTTTTCCCCAATTTTATTTTATCTTTTCATGAGATCTATGGACTAACATGAATCTAGTCAGTTGTGTGAAGCATACCAAAGTTGCTAGTTTTTTATTTTTTATTTGAATTCTCTTATTTCTTTATTTAATGCGAAGTTTCTTCCCTGCTTTGTTAGATGTATGATTTTATAATAATTTGAATTTTTTTTCCTTTGATTTAACCTTTTGTATACACTCCTTTACGAGAGCTGCACTCCATGTATTCTTCTTAAGCATAGATGAGTTTAGAATTTTTTTTATTTTTTTTTTAAATTATGAAATCTCTGTCCACAGTTCTTACTTCTAACTTCTAACTGAGCATTTATCACTACCTCCTATCTTGTAAATCAAAATTGTGACATCAGCAAAATTCATCAACCATTGGACCTCCACTAATGCCAAGTCAACTTATCTGTGTATTGGAAACTTGCTTGTCTATGTATCTGCTCATCTATCATCCTAGTACTAACATTATTTACAGCTTCATTATAAATGTCTCTACATCAATTTTCTAATTAACTAAAGAAATCATGCGCACAAATCCTGGTTGGCAGACTTTCAAGCATTCCAGAGATAGCACCAACAACCACCCAGACCCATAAATTATCAATCTTGTTTAGGCAACAGGAGCACATTTGGCTCACAAAAACAAGCCAGAAGATTTTTTTTTTGGATGAATAAAATAATTCATTACTAGGAGAAGAAGAATATACAGGAGGGGGGCAGCTTAAGCCGACAAAGAAAAGCCCACCCTAGCAAAAGAGGAACAGCAACATACAGCAAACAAAAATAAACAAAGCAGTCAAGCTGCAGCAAACAAACAAAAAAAAAGGGGGAGGGGGACAAGCATCCAATAGCATCCAGTAGCAAGATCAAGGATCAAGGGGGATGAATGAGATCAACCTGCAGGCTCCAAGATGTTTTGATGTGGGAGTTTTTTTGGGGTGAAGGGGATGGGATGAGGGTGAAGGGAATGGTAGCTCTGGGATTTAGAGGTGACATCAAAGTAGATAGCTTTCCAAATCATATCCGGAGATCTAGATTTGGGGGTCCATCTACGGATGTTACGCTCCATCCAAAGGTGGTTGATAGTAGCACAAAAAGCTAATTTACCCACGGTGTCACAAAGGGAAGGGCCAGGGAATGTCATGTCAATCCAAGTGCATTCTCTATCAAAGGGGAGGATGAATCTATGGTTGCGCCAGCATTTGGAGAGGACAGCTTTCCAAATGATTGAGGAGAAGGGGCAAGAGAAGAAAAGGTGGGGAATATCTTCCACTTCAGAAGGGCATAGACAGCAGGAAGGGTTCACGGGAATGAGACGGTGAACGAGGAAGGACTTAGTGGGATGACATTTAGAAAGGCAATGCCAAAGGGTGAAACTAAGGCGGGGAATGTGGCCTTTGAATCAAACCAATTTATGCCACGGCACAATAGGGGCAGGAGTCCTTATATGGGCCCAAGCAGAGGAAGAAGAGAAGGAACCATTGGAAAAGGGGAGCCAGATGAATCTGTCATTTCTCCCCCGATGGCCAGGGGGAAGGGGGGAGAGCGGACCAGATATCCTCAAGATGGGGGAAGGAAGGAGGGGACCACCCGCTAGGAGAGAGGATAGAGGAGACCAGGGCATTAGCAGGGAGGTCAGAGGAGTAGATGACTCTAGTAGTACTAAATGGGAAAGGATACCCAGAGGGTGCCAAGGTTCATGCCAGAGGGAGGTAAAGTTGCCATTACCAATTAAGTGAGAAATGGCAGTGACAGCCAATGGGTCTATAGTCAAGGATCTTCCTCCAAATCCAGGACGCATAGGAAGAAGGAGGCAGTCCAAAGAGAATTATGCTTGAGCAGGCCAGATTGACTCCAGTCCACCCAAATGTTATTGTGTTTAGACACAATTTTCCAGATGAGCTAAAAGAAACAAACTGTATTGGCATCCTTAATCCTTCTTATCCCCAGACCTCCTTCAGATTTGGGAAGGCAGACCTTTTTCCAGCTAAGAGGCCTGAGGAATCTAGAAGAATCCGTACCTTTCCAAAGGAAGGAGCAGAGAAGACCTTCAAAAGATTTGATCACTGAAGCTGGAAGGATGAAGGTCCCAGACCAATAAAGGTATAGAGACCGAAGGACCAATCTAATCAAGGTGAGACGCTTGCCTTTCCAGAGTTGCAGCTTCTTCCGGAGAAGGTCAAGCAAGGGGGTGCAATGGTAGGCAGAAAACCTAGTAGAAATGAGGGGGAGACCCGGGTATTTGATAGGCTTCGGGGGAAATACCAGAGAGAAAGATGTTGGACTTAAGGAGGTTGATTTTGAGGCCCGAAAGAGCTTCGATGAGGGAAGCTATGATGGCGGTGATGGAAATGAGGTCAGCCCTAGAGAAAATCATAATATCGTCGGCAAAAGCCAAATGGAAGAGACGGATGGATTTGCACTTAGGGATAGGGGAGATGAGGTGAATGTCAGTGGCGGATTGGATAGAGCGGGAGAGGACTTCAAGGGAGGGAGAAGAGGAGAGGGGAAAGGGGTCATCCCTGCCGAATACCACGGCCAAAGGGAAATAAACCAGTCGAGCTGCCATTTAGAAGGACAGAGAAGCAGGGGGAGGAAATGCAGGTACGGATCCAATGGACAAAGGAGGCAAGGAATGACATGTGGAACAAGACATTAGAGATGAAATCCCAACTTAATGTGTCAAAAGCTTTATGGATATCAATCTTGAGGAGGCAACCGGGGAATGATTCTTACGGTCAAAGCCGCGAACAATCTCATGACAAAGCATAATATTGTTAGCAATACTCCTGCCCGCAGATTGATTAGGACTGACAAGAGAGTCAATGACCTTTTGTATCCTATTGGCTAGGATTTTGGCTATGAATTTGTATAGGAGATTACAGAGGGAAATGGGTCTGAAGTCATTCATGGAGACCGCTCCTTCTTTCTAGGGGATAAGGCAAAGGAAGGTATTATTGATCCCATCAATTTGGTTAGGGTTGAGGAAGAAGCTTCGCACCCCCCGGATGAGGTCATCCCAAATGATGCTCCAACAAGAGAAGAAGAAACCCATGCTGAAGCCATCAGGGCCCCGAGCCAGAAGATTATCACTGTCTAATTCTGGAATCTCACCAAAGCTTATGACAATCACTCTAAAGGGCACAGCTTCCAACTGAAGATTGTGAACATAGCCCATACAAGCAGACACCTCCTAAAGCAGTCCATTAAGATCTATCAGGGTCAATTTAAAAAGTTAAACCTAAGAAATAAAATAAAAACAAATTTATGTGCAGTTTGGTTGGCTAATTTTTTGGTCTACACAATGTATCCAATCTCAACTGATTACTTTGTCTTGGCAATCTTGCTGACACCACAAGGGAGATAGTTATTCTGTAATAGCCATAGTTGGCTTCTGTAGTATGGCTTCTATCTGTTTTTCATGTGCATGCACAACAAAAATGGCACAGTTAAGAGATTTAAATCTGAGAGTCTCAAGAATCCAAAAGAAAATGGAAAAATACAGTTTTTAAACAAAGTTCCTCATTAAACTCCTAAATGTAAATTTCAAATATTTCAAAGTTGCTGGTCAAATTGTACAATAACTCTGGAATCCATTTTACCACCGTTAGGCATGGAGTTTGGTCTTCGATCTCCACTTTGATGCATGTGTTTACTTAGCAAGGAAATCTGAATCATATGGAGCCAAAGGAGAAAAGGGGAGGTTCTTATCCACCTATCTTCATCAGCACTTCATTCCCCAAATACAAAAATTAAGGATAAGAAAGCTTAACTTAAATGATGGCTATAAGAACTGAAAAGATAGGAGGAAGAAACCCTCACCGACAAATGAAAAAAAAAATTATTCAACAGTATAATTTATAATACAAAAAAGAAAAGAATAAGCACCAAAAACCATATCACTGACCTCATTAACAATGCCATCACCTCCAACACATATGATTCCTAAGAAAACTCACAAAACAAAATCTGTGAAAGCTGAAACAAAAGAAAGTACAACATAAATTTAGCTAGAAGCATGAATAAATATTACCATCAGGGCATGCTCCGAAGTCAATAGTCGAGGCAAGATCTCTAGCATGACCAGCATATGTTGTTTTGACTGTCTCCATTTTGAATCCTGCAAGCTGTCACCATTTTGAACCTCTAAAATAAATTACATTTTGAGTCACTCAGGGGATTCAGTGTGCAACTCAATTTTGTTCCAACAGAAATATAAACGCCAATCCCATGATTCTAAAGTCTTCATACTACCAGCATAGTTCCAAGTTACAAAGGGTACATAATTTAGTTCAATAATGATCATAGCGTCATTGATTTGCAAGGCGGGTTAAACCTCATGGTATAAAGATAGAAAGAATACTACGAACATTGGTACAAAACACCGTCATACATCTCACTGGTAACACATGGTTAAAGTTCATATTGGGGAGGTACAACCAAAACTTTCTAGCCTAGCCACTTATATAGATAAGATTTGATAAGAATGATTTGACAGAATCAAGGTTGAGGTGGAAAACTGAGAAGCAGAAAATAATCTGCCAAAGATATACCAACCGACCAGCTATTTAGGTAGGGAGTGAGAACCTTTCATTTTTTCCAGGGGAGACAAGGAGTTGGGTAAGATCAGTCTGGAAGCCTCCTCTAGAAGGAGTCATTACGTAATGGATGTGTTCTTTCAACCAAGGTTCAAAATCTCAGGTTTCAACCAGGCCGAAACTTCTGAAACCTGGCCAAACCAGGTACTTTCTCTGGGCTTAGAATTGAGGGGAAAAAACACTAACCACTCAATTCCAGGTGAAATTTTGGCTGAAACTGCCAACATCTCAAGGTCCAGCGATTTGCCAAAATTTCGGCTGAAACCTGCCTAGATTTAGAACTATGCTTTCAACTAGCAGACCAGGGACCATCGGGGGATGGTTCAGTAATTGGCTAGTAGGAGAAGGGGGGCTCAGAAAGAGCAGAATTGAAGACTTGAAAACCAGAAGAAGATGTTAATAAGGGACGTTCTCATACCATAATAGAGGGAGATTCAGCTCATGTGATAGGCTGGACAAGAGATCCAGCAGAGGAGCCTTGGTGCTTTTCCCATGGTATCAGACTCGCAAGGCATACAGCTTCCCCATTTGACTGTGTTCAATGATGTCCAAAAAGTGCTAATGAGATGGCTGATCAAATTCCAAAACAGGGGGTGTTTTTTTTTTTTTTTTTCCTCAACTGCCTCTTTTGGAAATACTTTCCATTGTGACATTTCTTTTGGGTATGAGGACTGTATCTGTTCATCTTGTCTTGGGTGTTGTGGCACTGTGGACCCTTATTGTTTCTATATTATATATCTCGTAGCCATTTGTTCTTAATTATAAGCCCCACAAGAAGAAGAAAATTTTTTTGTACCATTACTTTCTTATTCCAATTAAATTGTTTCTTTAATGAAAAAATAATTTTTTTGTTACATTACTAACCAAAAATTGTAATATGAGTACAGTTCATCTGATGCGAACAGCAACAGGAATCTGAGGTTCATATTGTCGATACAAATCATCCAAGCTGATAAAATATTTTGCATCATAATTCAGCGGAACCAGTGCAATATCTATCTTTACCCACAAATTACATCCATTACTATCTAGGAGACAAAAAAGGGCAAAAGAAGAAAAGATGGAGAAATGAACCATATGCAATAACTAGAAAGCCATAAGTCTTTGCCCACTCCACCTTTTGGTGCAGTTGAGCTCTCCAACTGCAACCCAGGCAATGCAGAAGATCCAGATCTAGCTCCATATTCAGATCCAGATCTGGAAAACCAGTTCATAGCAGTTAGTTGTGCAAGGTGAGCATTGCATACATTGGGATATTTCCTGGTCAAAGTAAAAGAAGAGAAGATAGCTTGTGGTATACAATTTCTGGACTAAAGTAGCATCTGTCCTGTGTGGAGCCTGTGGGCTTCTCAAGTTGATAATTCATCGGTTACTTAAGAGTCTGACAAAGTCAGTAGTGTCAGTCCTTATCCTATTTAGCTAGATATAATTAAGTCAGGTTATGTTCTCTGATATAAAGTTATTTAAGGTGTACTTATCTCAGAAAATGGAGTTCATAAAGATAATCAAATTATCTAGTCCGGTTAGGTTTCTTCTATAGAGTCCTTTTAAATAAGAATTTCAACCCATGTTTTGGACAGTAACAGCATAGACTACAAATTTTGGTTGTAACAGCATAGACTACAAATTTTGATTGATAGGATGGATATCCAAAACTCTATGACCATAACTAACTATTTATTTTGTACCTCAGTCCATTGCTTATTTCCCAGCATACAATAAGTCATTGATTCAGTTAAGATTTAGCTTTACCTCAGTCCATTGCTTATTTCCCAGCATACAATAAGTCATTGATTCAGTTAAGATTTAGCTTCCAAACCATCATTCTCGTTTATATTTCCGGCATTCCCGGCATTCCCGGCATAAAACGGTGATTTGTTTCTCTGATTCTGTTCTTCAATCTCTGTTTTGACGAGTTTTCCTATAATTATCCCAGCCGGGAATGTTCAACTACCATGGGCAATTGCCATGTCCATTAAAGCTTCTAAAATTCTGTCCAGTATGGTATTCTACATTAATCACACTCTCAAGTTCTAAGGAAATGTTTTATCTTTCATGATCCACATGAATTAAAACCTATAACAACAATTTTGGAAACCTAATGATGTGATCCCCAGGTTCCAACAGCTATGGGCCCCACCCAAATGACGGAAATTCAAATTAAAGTGATCAGTGGAAATTCTGCCAATAATTTGAACAGTTAAGGATTTTTTTATTTTTTTATTTGGTGAATAAAATATGCCAAGAGAAGAAGAATACTGCAGCCCCACAAAGGGGGAAAAAAGAGAAGCAAAATTTACAGGAGGGAGTCCACCCTCAAGAGGAAGGGGGAGGCACTAGGAGACAACAATAGACATGTTCCTTAGGGAGTTAATACAAGTAGAAGACAAAGAAGAGAGCTTGGCCTTAATATCAAAGGAGATGGAATCCCAACTATTCCAAAGAGACCGAGAGTTGGAAATCCATTTCATGAGATTACGTTCCATCCAAATATGGTTGATGGTGGCATTGATGGAAAGCTTACCCACAACGTCACAAATAGTAGAACCGGTAAAAGACATGTCAACCAAAATCCATTTCCTTTGGAAAGGGAGGATTCTACGATTCCTTGGCCAATATCTTCCAAGAACCCGTTTCCAAATGGAAAAGGGGAGGGAACAAGCAAAAAAAAAAGTGATCTATATCTTCATCGGCGTTCTAGCATAGGCAGCACAACAGCAAGACAGCAATCTGACGATGGATGAGGAAGAACTGCACTGGAAGGCAGTTGAAGAAAGCATGCCAAGCAGTGGAATTATGACGGGAAATGTGGAATTTGAACCATACAAGCTTGCGCCAATGGAGCCTCTGGTCCTTATGTGATCCCAAGCTGCCTAAGTGCTGAAAATACCAGAAGAGGCAGGCAACCAGTTCAGGACCTTATTAGGAAATAAACAGGACCAGCGACAGATTCGAGTTACGAATTCACCTGGTTGACCGCCCACAGGCTCGGCTAGAACCAATTTTGACAGGGTTCTAAAATTCTGACCAGTCATCAGTATTTTGGTCGTAACATTCCGGTCTGACATCGGATTGACCTGATTCCAATTGTGTTGGATTCATAACTCAAATCTCTACAACTTTCATGAAGGGACCATCTCTTGATACCTATTTTAAGGTTGACCAAAATGCCTGAATATGTCATTGCTGTTTTCTCAGCAATTTCCTAAGCCATGTAATTCCTATCATGTTCCTAACCGCTTTTAGGTCTTTACACTAGGTCAAGGTACATCCAAAGGTCATTCTAAATTAATTTAAACTAAAGAATGTGATGCGACGCCGGGGTCAAAATCCTAAGGTTGGGTCGCTATGGGTCCACCCAACCTAGTAAAGGTTAAAAATACGAAGATAATGGAAAATATGTAATTTCTAAATTAATCCACCACCTTAATAAGTAAATTAACTATTAGCGGCAATGCTGTAAATTATGGGAACTTCAAAACTACAAGAGGAGAAGAGAAAAGAGTAAATTAAATGTAATGTACAAGCGGGAGAGGGGTAATCCTGGAATAGGAAACAAAATGAGGATAGAATGGACTTAGGGATAAAGGGAAAGGCAACACAAGAATAAGGAATTAAAAGGCTTTTATTAATAAATGAGGAAAGGAATCGTCGTCAATCTATAACTTGCGATATGAGCAGTAGAGGAGAACCCTTGTAGTGAAGAGAACTCTGCTGAAAGGAACTCAACACCACCACCACAAAGCCTTTTTCAAACTTGACTACATGGATCTAATCAAGGACAAAATGAAAATTAAAATAAATAATAATAAAGTATGATAAAAAACAGTGACGCAGTAGAACACAGCTAGATGAGTCCGCTACCTAGATCCTAAACCTCCAGTCTGCTCTATTCAAGGCCATATTCAGGACAAGGCCTAATCTGAGCATGTCTTTCCTCGCTATTTCTCCTATAGTCATTTTTAGCCTTCCTCAACCTCTTTTAAATCCTTCTATCTGAATCAGATCACTCCTCATTACTGGTGCATCCGACGACCTCCGTTGAACATGACCATACTATCTCAAACGACTTTCCCAGAGCTCATCATTAATTGAGGCAACTCCAAATCCACTCTAATATGTCCATTCCTTCGCGTATCAACCGATAGGAACTCAAAGGGTCTGAAATTCTGGAACTCGAATCGTCACTCAGAAACCAGTTGAACCCAACTGACAGCTAGATAAATATCACTCCTGAAGGTAAGTACAACTTCCTGAAAGTATTGTCTCAGATTGGATAAACAACTGAGAGGAGAATTTGGGGGCCAATACTCGTGGATTTGGGTCTCCCTAGAGAGATAATCCAACCCTAGAAATTTCAGGTCAAACCGACTCCCCACTGAGAGTTCAAAACAACTCTTTAGGACTGGTTTTACCGCCAATTGCAGAACAGGGGTGATGGAAAAGTAATACAACAGAAAGAAAGGGAAGAGGAGGGAAACCAGAGGGATTAATGGAAGTGCATAACTTGGGACAGAATGGAGGGGGAAAACACACCACCGGCTAACAAGCCACGCAACACCACAGAAGGTTAGTTAGTTTTGGATTCCATGTTTTAGTTTTAGAGTTTGATTTATATTCTGTTTCAGCTTAAGAGTTTAATTTTGGAGTCTTTATTTCCTCTTTAAATTCAAGGTTGTAACCAGAATGTTACAGATTTGGAATGAGCTACCAGAATGGTTCGAAATCAGGTTGTGTGACCTCTTGTCTCTCCTCTCTCTACCCTATGGCTTGGGTTTTCTTCTCTCCTTCGCTGAGACCTTTCGCCCTCTCTTCTATTCACCTCTTCGATTCCTTCTCGTTCTGTTCCTCCTTCTTCTCACTCTATTTCTTTCCCTTTATATGTTAACCTCACCATACGGTACCCTGTTTTCACAGTACCAACAGTCCCTCCATATTAAGTGTCGATCTCTCTCATCCAAGGTTTAAGATCTCGCTCTCGCCCCCCATCTCGCTGATCCAGAAAAGAGAGATCTGGCAAGATCTCGCTGAGATCATGTATTTTTTCCCTAGTCGACTAGGTGGTTGGTCTTGGTGGCCATATGGTCTTTGTAGCCCTTGAAACTTGGTATTTACCCTATTTTAGGCCTTCTAAATACAATGGAGACATCAGTTTTTTTTTTTTTAATCAAACCTAAAATGGTACTTTGACTTCGAACCCTATGTATGTAGTCTCTGACTCTTCAGACCTTAGGCCAATATGCTCGATTCCACAATCCACATTCCACAATCAACACATGACGCAACATAATCATAAGAATTTAAAAGACATCATAGATAACTACTTAACATTGATATTGATGATTGATGAATCACATTCACATACATTGAAATTAAAGTAACTCAAAATGTAGATGAGGAAGTAATATTCTTTGTTCTTTAAGCTTCAACGAGTGTAAAGAATGGAGATCCTCAAGCAAAAGCATAAAAATCCTTGCGCCTTAGTGTTTTTTCTTCAAAAAAATAGACAAAGAGAGGCGAGATCTTGCCGAGATTTGGCGAAATAGAGGCGAAATTTATACCCACTGTGCAAAGTGATGTATATTTAATCACAATAGGATGACATCAGTGTGATTGTGTGATTTGTGGGGGCTGAGTTTCCCTCTCACATCCCGGAATGGTAGCAACTCATTTCCCCCAATGCCGGCTACGTGTGAAAATGGGATTTTTTTTTCGTTCCAAATTCATATAAAGATAATTTTGAAAATTAAAAGTAATCGTTTAATCATTGTACATTGTTTGGTTGTTGATCCTATGTTGTTCCCTTATTACATTCAATCTTACTGGGTTGTGATCTCACTCCATTAAATATGATGTTTCAAAGGAGTACATTGGTGGTTCGAGATACAGCAAGTTCGAGGGCACTAGAAGCTTTCTATTAGTTTATTTTACTTCAGTAGATGATTGTAGCAGGATGATGCTTCATGTAAACTCTCACTCTATAGTGTTTTTGAATTTAAGTTTCAGGTACGCACCTTAGATTGCCACCAATAGGTATTGTTTGGGATATCTTATTTACGATTAATTGTTTTATTTTGTTGGCAATTGAATTTTTACGAGTTCTCATATGCTTGATTTTGGTGAATGTTTTAGATCAATTGATCAATGCCTGCGAGGGATGTACCCTTACCTGTATCTGGGTTTGGGTCATGACAATGATGGTTTTCCATCAAAAATAAAGCTCTCAAGCCTCAATAAACCCGTGCCATTGGAAGAATATCTTCAGGCTACAAATCCAGTCGAGATATCGTTCCGTATTGTTATCCCCTTAAAAATCAAGGACATCCAACTTGGCTCCTTTTTCAGCTCCACAGGGAGCATCATCAAAAGGTACACCAGCTCCATATGGTGGTGGTGTAAAATCTGGTGGTGGTACAACATGAGATGGGTTATATGGACTGGAATTGAAAGAATCCTACATTGATATGGACTTCCTTTTCCCTGAAAGGGACAGTCTATCAATGGAAGTTTGCAGGGAAGCCATCAGGTCTCAATGGAAGTACAGTCATATGTTGAGGGTACCCACACTACCACACAGCAAGTTACTAAAAATCTCTAAGGCAGTCACCCTGTCTATGAGATGAGCAATGTCTCCTCTATTTTCCTCCTTATGGGAGTTGAACTGCTGAATAACCTCACTAATGGCCACCATGATTAATGTAGGAAGTAGGACTCATGGATCTGATTCCTATTAATGTAACCCCAGGTTCCAACACCCTACTTCAGGATCGCTATAGGCCCACTAAGATGAAATGAATCAAAGATGGTAAACATAATAGGGATCAACAGCTTAATTGCTTTTGAAAATAAGGAAGAAAAAGAATCAGAAACAAACTAAAGTAGTAAGGCTTATAAGGAATAAGAATATTATGGAAATTTTGTATTAAATGGATGCAACATAACACGGATCAACAGCGTAATTGCATTTGAAAATAAAGGAAAAGAACCAGAAACAAATTAAAGTAAAAAGGGCTTATATCTAATTGTTTAAAGAGGGTTAAACAATATATCCCTTCTCTCTCCTCTCTTCCCCGCAAGTTTTCCCTTCCCCTCATCCGATAAGGACCCTATTAGGAATGGTAAACATAATAGGGATCAACAGCTTAATTGCTTTTGAAAATAAGGAAGAAAAAGAATCAGAAACAAACTAAAGTAGTAAGGCATATAAGGAATAAGAATATTATGGAAATTTTGTATTAAATGGATGCAACATAACACGGATCAACAGCGTAATTGCATTTGAAAATAAAGGAAAAGAACCAGAAACAAATTAAAGTAAAAAGGGCTTATATCTAATTGTTTAAAGAGGGTTAAACAATATATCCCTTCTCTCTCCTCTCTTCCCCGCAAGTTTTCCCTTCCCCTCATCCTTGCAATTCCCTTTCTTCCCTATTTAGGCAGTTCCATTGCAGTCTCTTTCCTTCTAGAAGAAAACTCACCCCCAGCAGATCCTCTGTGATCGATCTACATCAACTTCATTGAAGTTTCAGTGAATCAACATTCTTTTGTTTTCTTCACTTCCTAATCAAGCCACTCAATTGAAAGCCTAAAGATCCCATCTTTGAAGGAACTTTCAACTCCTCACCTTTCACTTCTCTAAATCTGAATTCTGGATCAAATACAAACTTCGTGGAGAAAATCACCTATGAGAATCTTGAAGCAACTTGAATGTGAAACACATTGAATCTTTCATTGTTATCATTTCATCAGTAATGGAAACAGAGGTTTGGAAACAACCTCTTCTGCGAAGCTGGGGGTAAGGCTGCGTACACTTGCCCCTCCCAGACCCTGTAGTAGCGGGAACCTCGTGCACTGGGTTGCTCTTTTAGTGGAGAGCAGAGGTCTACTTTTTAAGAACTTATAAATCTCATACAACCCCTGTTTATAGCAGTCGCCATATAAATTAGCTTTGTAAATTTCTTCCACATATTTTTGTGTTAGATAAATGTTTAAGGCATTCCCCAAAACAATGTTAGACTCAATAGAACAGCCCGTTAAATATAACGTCAAATAATTAAATATTCCAAAATGATGACCAACCGGCAGATAAGATTTGAAGTTTGGGTGAATTTATTGCCCAGATTTGACAAGATTCTCTAATTTCAAGGCAAAAACAAAATATTCCACACTTTGCTGAATATTTTGGAACTGTCTTAAGGCACAATACATATATATAGGGCAGATTAAAAGGCACAACCTCACAGAGAAATTTAGGGATAAAGAAAAAACCAGTACAAACCAACAGCATCAACTTCAGTGCAGTAGAAAGATAAGATTATAAATCAGATATATGCCGAGCATTTGTTTGTGTTTCTGGGAAGAGTAGTCATACAAGAATAAATCATAGCATGAAAGATGGTAAATAAATAAAACAAGCACTGTAAATACTACAAACCTTAAATACAGGTTCCACTTTGTCATGGAAAACTTTACTAGAACGACCACGTCCAGAACGTGGATTTAGAATCACAAGCACTTTTGGAGGTCTTTTACATTTGATATTTGCTTCAGGAGGAAAATCACTTGCAACCATGTTAGAAGCCCGCTTCTTGGAAGAAACTAAGGGATGCGGCAAACAATTCACAAAGCACTGCTGGTCCGCAAACCCACTAACCCATTGAAGAGCTTCCTCTGAACTAGAAGCTAGGAAGCGGAAGTCCTTTCGACTTCTCTGAGGCTTCATAAAACAAGAAAGTCCATACGATCTCTTTCTTATTGGGTATGAATGTACAGTAAAATGTCTGACACCTGTATTATATGTTACCTGCCAAGGTCACAGTCAATATATCAAGGCTTTGCCAAATTATTACAAGAACATTACATCTTCAGGGAGTAAATGCAAAGGCCTCCGTAAAGACTTACAGAAATTACATCCTCCACAAATAGCATATTAGATCCCCAAACTAATGCCTTGCTTGTAAGTTTCGCGTCAACAACATCCTTTTCTGTAATTTCAGTGGATGCTTGCACATCAGAACTTGAGTTGGTAATCCTTTTATCCAAAACTATCTTCCCAGAAAACACAACATTTCCCAATAAATCAGACTTCTCATCTCCGATGTCAATCCTGTGCTCTTGTGTCTTCACGTTTTCTGGATCACCATTGACAATAATGGCCTCACTTCGCCTCAAAGCTTTAAGCTTACTACGTTTTTCTGGAAAGACAGCTGGGGAGAACTGCTGCCCTGTTGCTACTTGAGAACATTTACTTCCCAGGCGTCGAAGAGACTGCTGTGGAGTCACACTCAAAGTACCAATGTTCTGATTAAGATTCCCACTCGTTGGCATCTCTGTCTCCAAACAGAAACCTCAACAGGGATGATGAACCATAAAGGATGGAAAAATGGACCTCATGCAAGCTGCAGAGAGGATATCACCACAGAACAAAACCCAGCAAAAAAATGCAGCCTGCATAGTGAAGTCATCATTCAGGGCAGAGTGAAGATTTCACACATATTGAAGAAATAGAGATAAGAAAGTTTTCTTTCAAAGAAATCTCAAATCTCCATCACTATTGTTCTGGAGACCAGATCACATAATGATATAAGAATTAAGAATGTCTAAAATAAATTTGGAAAAAATAGTTTCATTACAAGCACAATTACCACACAGATATTTCATTGCCTTGAATATAATTACCACCCAAATAAACTAGAGAATCATGCAAAATAGCTGACACATACAGATGAGAATATTACTTCACATTCTTGATGATTTTTCTCAGCTCATGGTAGTTTAAATGTATGATACCTGGATTCCTTGAAATAGCAGTTGGACCTGTGCCCCAACAACACTCAGCCTTATCCCAAATTCTGGGGACCTGTGCCCCAACACTTCCCTTTAAAGTACACTGTACCAGGGAACATACCTAGTGATTCATTTGCTACAACAACAACAACAATAATAATAATAATTAAGAAAAATGATATTCAGAGAATCTGAAGAGTTAAGCCCTCGAAAGCATGAAGCCCATAATAGAAAGAATAACCAGTATTGTTTTACAGCTGTCAAACTCATGAGTCAAGATATCCAATAGGAATATAACAGCAGTTGCTTGATTACAATGATCACATAATACTTAGCAACATTAGTAAGAAAAAATGACAATATGTTTATTCTTCCACAAGTTCACATGCAGTACTACTGTGAAAAATCACATATGCCTGACTAAACTGCAGAACAGTAGTCCTATTAATAACACTGGTCCTGATTGTAATGAAAAATAAAATCATATTTGCTTGAGACAAAAACTTAATCACCTACGAGATCCCTTAAATGAATTAAAAAGTATATAAAAGAATAACCAGCGACCACCCTAGGGGGTGGGGGGAAATCCACTAGTAGTAAAAAATTCTAAACTCAACTTTAATAAACTCTCTAATCTCTATAGAAAACAACTTTCTCGTCACACTTGCTTCATTTGTTACATCTAAATTTTGAGTATTCTTCACAATGAAACCGGGATTCTGAAAAATAAAGAAATAGAAGTTTCCTTTGTCCTCTCCTGCAATTGTGCAGCTTAGCTTACAAATGGTCCAGCCATCTCAGCACTCCCACACCATTGTGACCATAAAGCACATTCTGGAAGTCAAGGTCATCTAGACCTTCACATGAAGAGATTTTTTCAAAACTGTAAACTATGGTTTGTTTTTCTATGAAAATCTCTCCAGACTGCTGTTAGACTGTCACAACTATAATGGACTCAAAGTTTCTGAGACTCACTTCGTATGTCTTTGGGTTCCCTCAGACTGAAACCGAATTGAAGTGGAAGAATTAGATTACAACAAAAAAAATTGTAAAAATTCTAGTGTTCAATACGTCTTAAGAAGGTAAAGTCATAGAAGAGCATCCAAGCTAATAACGATGTCTTTGTTTTTCTATGAAAATCTCTCCAGACTGCTGTTAGACTGTCACAACTATAATGGATTCAAAGTTTCTGAGACTCAATTCATACGTCTTTGGGCTCACTCAGACTGAAACCGAATTGAAGTGGAAGAATTAGATTACAGCAAAGAAATTTGTAAAAATTCTAGTGTTCAATACGTCTTAAGAAGGTAAAGTCATGGAAGAGCATCCAAGCTAATAACGATGTCTGTATTTAATGAATAACAATAACAATAACAAGTACTAAGGCTGCATACGCCAAGAGCACAGGAAAATTTTCAGGCGTAAGTTAGGAGATTCACCACAACTTGCCTTGCTGCATATGACCCAAAATCCAAATGCCTTGGAAAACATAACTAAGCAATTGGTCCTCCGTCAAAAAGGTACTAGGACATAATTTGGCCTTTCAGCAATTTTCATGGTAGGCGGAAGGCCCGTGGAGGTCTAAGAGATGTTACCTCCATGTCACATTATTTTACGCCACATTGGAGGTCCTACTCGTCTTCCATTGGAAAGTGCGAAGTGAGGTAATCTTAGTTTATTAGGGTCGCGCATGAGTTTGTTTTCCTGAAGTTGGCTTCTGGCCACAATGCTTGGAATTAGCCTTATGTTCTGGTCCAGGCAAATTTTTTTCATTGAATTGACTGATGATTTGAATGGTCCATATGGCATATAGTGGTGGTTAGGTTTCCCTCGCAGTTCTACCCCTCGTTTCTCTGTTCTTGTCAACGGCAGTCCCGTTGGCTACTTTTCCTCTGTTGGCATTAGACAAGACGTCCTCTCTCCCCATTCCTCTTCTCTTTAGCTTTTGAGGTCCTCTCGCGCTCCATCCAATCCTCCACAGATCAGCATCTCATCTCTCCCATCCCCGTGCCAATCTCTCATGCTTACCCACCTTGCTTTTGTTGATGACCTCATGATCTTCTCAAAAGCTGATCCCCTATCCATTTCCAGCATTATGTCACCGCATCAACCTCCTCAAATCTAACCTTTTTCTATCTGGAGTCTCTATGGAGCGCCAAGCCCATCTCCTTGCCCTTGGTGGCTTCTCCCTTGGCTCTCTCCCAGTCAAATACCTGGGCCTTCTCCTCATCCCTCCTACCACCCCGCTCGTCATTGCACCCCCTTGCTTGAACTTTTGAGGAAAAGGCTCCAGCTTTAGAAAGGTAAGCTCCTCTCCTATGCTGGCCACCTTGTCCTCCTTCAATCGATCCTCTAATCCATGTACCTCTATTGGTCTGGCATATTCATCCTCCCCTCTGCCACCTCCAAAGCCATTGACTCTCTCCTCTATTCATTCCTTTGGAAAGTACCCGAACCCTACAAATTCCTCCATCCAATGAGTTGGTCCAATGTGTGTCATCCCAAATCAAAAGGGGGCCAGGGCTTATGACAAACCTCAGATATCAAAGGTGTTGGCATCCTTAACTCATATAGAAAATTGTCTCTAAGCATCCAAGTATTTGGGTCTCTTGAGTTTACTCCTCGCCCCTTAAAAATGACTCCCTTTGGTCTGCCTCCTCTTCCTCGGATGCCCCCTGGATGTGGCGTAAAATTCTCAGCTTTAGGCCTTTAGCCCTTAATGCTTTCTCCTATGTCATTCGCAATAAAGCCTTCTTCTCCCTTTGATTAGACCCTTGGCACACATTTGGTATCCTCCCCTCCCATGTTACCCTTGGAACCATCTATTCCTTGAGCTTGAACAGATCTGCTTCGGTGGATTCCATTATCTCCCCTATTGGCTGGTCCCACTAGTTCCCCTCCTCTTCTGGCTGACCTCTGGTCCTCCCTCCCTCCCCTCCTGCCTAGCCATAGGGGAACGGAGGACAAGATCATTTGGCTTTCCTCCTCCTCAGGTTTGTTCACCTCCGCCTCTACTTGGATTTCATCCGTTCCAAAAGCCCTCTTATGCCTTGGTGCAACATCATCTGGTTCAATAGCCACACTCCCTCGCCACAATTTCACCACCTGGCAAGCCATCTCTACCTTCCTTCCCCTGCAGTCTTTCCTCATCTACCGTCACATTTAGGTCACCCCTTCATGTTGTCTATGTTGGAATGGGACGGAAAGTGCTGCCCACCTCTTCTTCTATTGCCCCTTCTCCGCCTCAGTCTAGAAGAGAGTCCTTTCCTCTGGTTGGCCATCCAACAAGACCATCCTCCCCTTGTCCAGAGAATGGATCTAGGTTGATATGAACTTTGGTGGATCTAGCATTTGTGATATTGTACGGAAACTTGCCTTGGTGCAACCATCACCCATACTTGGACGGAGCGATATCTTCAAAGATGGACTTCCAATTCCCGGTCTTTTGACAAGATTTGGAAACTCATCTACTTTGATGTTAGCTCCAAACTTGGCTGCCTAAGTCATCATCCAATCCGTGATTCCCCAAAGAACAAGCTCATTATTGTCTCATGGGGCCTTCCCCCTCCATCATTCCCTCCCCCCTATGCCCCCCTTTATTTTTTATTTAGTAAGCTGCCCCTTGTTGTAGGGCTTTTCTGCCTTTTGCTGCCCCATCCCCTTAAGGGTTTGCCCCTTCCCAGCCCCCTCCCTCATTCGTATTTTACTTTTTCCTCTATGTAATGAATTCATTTATTCATCCAAAAAAAAAAACATACACTCAATAAAGAGCAACCCAGTACACAAATCTCCCACAACCGCAAGGTCTAGGAGAAGCAAATACACACAGCATTACCCCCTACATCATAGAAGAAGCTATTTCCAAGGTTTGAACCTATGACCAATCTTCACCAATAAATACTCTATACATTTTCACTTTTAATACATATTGCATGGTTGAAATCTCTACTCTTCCTTTCTCTCGTTCAAGCTTTCTTATAGATAACTTTTTCCCCATTTCAATTTTATTTGACTAATAAACATTAATACTGATGTTGGTTGTTTTCCAATTCTTGTCTGAGTATTGCTGGAATAGATTAGGTTGTTTCTACCAACCTAATACCCTGTCGTGTGGGCCTCCTACTCAGGGCCTATTATGCCAAAAGCAAGAGAAACTTCATCCCTCTCTTTTCTTTTTCCACCCCTATCTCACCACATATCGATGAATTTCTCGTCTCAATAGGAGCTTCCCAAAGAAATAGCTTTGTAGCCCCATTACCAGTGCCTAGAATGATTTTAGGCATGTCATATTCCCCTTTGGCTATATAACCGTGTGGCTTCTAGATTCTTAAAACCAAGGTTCCTCCATAAAACTCTCCCATCCAAATGGCTTACTACTCCCTTCACATAAAAGGGTCTATCCAAAGAATCTTTGAAATCCATGAGGGGTTTCAAATTGTGAAATATTTTGTAGTCTTTGGAAGCCCATTTTCAATTGTCAAGATGAGCATTCACTCCCAATCCCCGACTGCCCCCTTCCCCAAACCTTGGAACTCCCTTTTCACCCCCTTCCCTTCCAATGAGGGGCTTTCTGATGTAGATGAGTCACTTAATGGGCTTATTGTATTGCAAATAAGCCTTGGGTTGGGATATGTATGTGTTGGGCTTTCGTTCTTATGGGTTTTTTTTGTAATGGTCCACTTTAATGGGCCTAAAATATGGGTAGAAAGTAGGAAGACGGGATTTAATTCATTAGCTTAGTTAGAGTCCTATTTTGAGTCTATCTCCTTTGTTATTTCAGTTTTTAGTCAATTTAGGTTTCCTTGTTAATGAACGACTAGTTAGTTACCTACTCCATGTTGGAGTTCTAATCTAGTACAATTTGGAGTCCAACTCCTATTATGTAATGTTTAGTCCTACTTGGAGTCTAACTCCTAGTTAGGTTATGACTGCTAGTCTATACCCTCTTTATACAGAGGAGCTAATGCACTCTAATTGGACAAATTTAAAGAATGATGAATTGAGTTAAGGTTTAAAGCCTTAGGGTTGTGCGTGATTCCCCTTTCCCCCTTTATGCAATTTCTCCCTCCCTGGTTGGATATATGTAATATCTAATTGTGTGATCCCTTCCTTTCTCCTTCTTCCCTAAGGCCCTTTTTTCAACAACTTGGTATCAAAACCGAAGGATCCCTTGCTTTACTGAAACACAACTCCCTTCCACCTCCCACAGCAGCCCTAAACCCTCCCTTTTTCTCCTCTCTTCGATTCCCAACAAGAAGACCCCCACCACCTCCTCTTTCCCTTTTCCACCAAAAAAAGAGAAGCAAAGCTGATCGATGGATCTAGATCTTTTATTGGATATCCGTCAACAAATGTAACTTATGTAAGTGAAGCTCAATGAGATTCAATAACATTGCACAAACATTAAAACCCAAGCACACTCTACCTTCAACTCTATGATCTCAGCCGTTGAACAACAGGTAGACAAACCAGAAGATGAATCACTAGTGATAGATGATGAGATGACACCATTGGAAGTTGAAGATCAACTTTTGGAAAAATTTAAATCGGTTGATCTCTTCAATGAACCGATCGATTTTATTTTTTGGAGTCACTACTTCACCTATGAACTTCGCATCGTGAATTTCATAGCATTCGATCATGGTTTTGATAGTGACTTCATACAGGCAAAGATGGATATTGATCGATTGGTGTTGATTCTCCTATTCTACAAAACTCGTGAACAAGTTTTTCTCAACATCGGGGGAATTGATGTAAATAAGTCACTTAATGGGCTTATTTTATTACAAATAAGCCTTAGGTTGAGATATGTATGTGTTGGGCCTTTGTTCCCATGGGTTTTCTCTGTAATAGGCCACTTTAATACGCCTAAAATATAGGTAGAAAGTAGAAAAATGGGATTTAATTCATTAGCTTAGTTAGAGTCCTGTTTTGAGTTTATCTCCTTTGTTATTTTAATTTTTAGTCAGTTTCCCTATTAGTGAATGGCTAGTTAGTTACCTACTCCATGTTGGAGTTCTAGTCTAGTCCTACTTAGAGTGCAACTCCTGTTATGTAATGTCTAGTCCTACTTGGAGTCTAACTCCTATTTAGGTTATGATTGCTAGTTTGCCCTCTTTATATAGAGGAGCTAATGCACTCTAATTGGTCAGATTTGAAGAATGATGAATTGAGTTAATGTTTGAGAGTCTTAGGGTTGTACGTGATTCCCCTTTCCCCTTTTCTTTATGCGATTTCTCCCTCCCTGGTTGGATATGTGCAATATCTAATTGTGTGATCCCTTCGTTTCCCCTTCTTCTCTAAGGCCCTTATTTCATCACATTCCCTGCACTTTTGTCTCCCCACCCTTCTTGGCAACAAAAAGGTCAGTATCTACCTACCAGGCTCTTGGAGTCTAAAATCTCTAAATGGAAGAATTGTCTGTAGGCCACTAAATTCAGAGTAAAACTCTATTCAATATCGTCAAACACTCACTCAACAAACAATGGAGCATCCAAGGAATGCTATACACTTACCTCTCAAACAATGGGATTTTTGTATACAATTTCATAAAAGAAGATGACAAGCTAGGAGCTCTCGAAGGTGGTCCTTGGAAAGTGGCAAAGAAGTCGATTTTCCTCCGCCAATGGGATTAATCCATCTAACTCAACAAGGTTAATCTCCACTCCATTCCCTTATAGGTCGCACACCCAAATCTCCCCCTACATTTCTAGTGCGAAACAGGGTTGAGCATCATCAGGTTGATAATTGGCACTACCTATGCTCTCTCCGATGAAAGAACTAAAAAGATTGATCAACTTGACCTTATGAGGATTTGAATTGATATCTCTACAGAAGCTCTCCTAACTTCCTCTGTCACAACGATGAACAACAAAGGCTTCTCCTTCTGACAAGAGGTCCACTACGAGTGGCTCCATCCCCAATGCCTAGTCTGCAACGTCTTTGGTAACCACATAAAAGCCTGCTCCCCCAAGCCCTTTACTCCAACCCCGACCATCAAAGACACTTCTCTATCTGTGGGAATCAATACAATCCCTTCCACTAGC
Source organism: Macadamia integrifolia (assembly GCF_013358625.1). Classification (NCBI taxonomy): domain Eukaryota; kingdom Viridiplantae; phylum Streptophyta; class Magnoliopsida; order Proteales; family Proteaceae; genus Macadamia; species Macadamia integrifolia. The sequence continues at coordinate 14,020,225 of NC_056557.1, forward strand.
AACACCATCTATTTTCCCCCCTTAGAACTCCCTAGCTAATCCTCTCGAGACCCTAATTGTGGTCGGAGAAGAAACCATAATCGCAGAAATCGTAGAAGCAAAATGTCAGCTCATGGCTCCCCACTGGCCACTTAAAGCACACCTCCACTCATCCACATAGACCAACGGTCCGCCAAGCCCCTAGCAATGGTCGCAATGCTCCTACCACTGGCTCCAATTGTTTTGAAATTCTGCAAGCACTTGAGATCTATGTCAATGGAGACAGTTCACCACACCCCTCTCCTAGTAGGTCAAGGAACCCTTGCCAAATCCCTACCTCATCTACTGCTCCTCTACCAGCTCTAATCCCCTTCCCCCCGTCTACACCTTCAATTGTCTCTCCTGCAACTCTTGATGATCCGCCGCTTCACACAATCTCATCCCATCCCTCGACTCACCACACTGTTCGAGGTACCATTTGTCTCACAAACCCGCACCTTTGGAAATACCCTACCCCTCGCCTCTTCATTCAGTAGCGAAGCCCAACACTTCTAGCCAAGCCTTTCACAAGACTTCGAGAACCGGTTCCTAGCAAAACCTCTTGGCACAGCCCTCTCCCCCCGTCCTAGCTTAACTCAACCCAACCCCATACTACTCCACTTCCAACCATCCCGTTGAGATTGAGATCCACCCAACATGACCACCTGTCCATCTCCAACGCTAGTGGACTGTCACGAAAGCCCCATCAGGATTCTTTTCCTTGCCTACGAACAACTTCTCGTACCAGCACCCTTTCCCCTCTATGCAGGCCATCATCCATGCTCCTAGACACTCCTTTATTTCTCGTCTGCCCCTCCAATCCTCTTAAAGAATATCACCATCACCACAGGAGACCCCTCCACCCACTTTGACCGGCTTGTTCCCAGCTCCTCTGAGGAAATTGTTGAACCACCCCCTCCTCCCAATGAATCCATGGACCTGGAATGTTCGGGGTCTCAATTCCTCAGCTAAATATGCAATAATCTACTCCCTCCTCATGTTGACCTCTACTGCCTCTTGAAAACCAGAGTCCTTGAGCCAAATGCTCCCTACACAGCCACATCCATTGCCCCTTCCTAGTCCTTCCTCTTCAATTACTCCAACAATCCCTTTGGTCATATCTGGGTGTTATGGAATCCTTCCAAACTCAAGATTTTAGTCATCTCCTCCTCCCAATCCATTCACCTCAGCATTTCCAATCCTACAAGTGCTACCCCCTTTTATTTCTTAGTGGTTTATGCTCACAATTGTGCTTCTAATTGGCCCCCCCCCTTTGGAATGATCTCCGATCCATTGTCCCCCAAGTTGGGTATCTTCCTTGAGGTATGAATCGCAAGTTCAATGAAAAGGTTAGCAGTATCCCAGTTGATACCCATGCAATTGTTGCCTTCAACAATTGCTTAGATGGCATTGGGATGAATGATCTGCCATGGTCTGGTGCAAAGTTTTGTTGGCATAACAAAAGTGAGATTGACAAAGTTGCCTGCAAGTTAGACAGTCCTATGCTGCTTGCTAAGAGAACCCTCTCTCATATTAGTAATGTTAATGGTAAGAATAAGCAGAGTATAAAAAATATAAAAAGAAAAGCAAAGACTTTGAGGGAAAAGTAAAAAAACAAAACCAAAATAATCAGTAAGTAGTAGAAAGGAAATCCTAAAGCAAGCGAATTTCAGCAATCAACAAGGGACCTAATCAAAGCATTGGTTCTTTTTTAATTGGATAAGCAGATGAAAGCATTGAGTTGGTTTCAATTCAAACTGAGAAACAGTTCCCTCATAATTGGTAAGGCTCGTCTCGGCAGGATACGAGCCAGATCTCTGGCAAATAGAGCTCATAGCAGCATCGCCATCAACGAAAAAGGGGAGAGAGATCGAAGATCAGACGAGCTAATAAATAAGGAGTTGATAGAGGATCCGTAATCGCACCCAATAAGAAGATAAAACGTAAAATTTCCCGATAAAGGAAAGCTAGCATCAGTAGAATCAGTCACTGGCACTGCAAAAAGGACGACCAAAAAAAAACGAACCTGAAATGAAGTGGAAGGCCGAAAACGCGCCGAAACCAAGCTCTACCAAAAATCGAAATCCAACAAGAAATCCCAATACAATGATACAGAGGAAAGATCACCGGAGCTGCAACCCCAACCAAAAGAGCAGATCGCCCCCCGAAAACCCTAGGTGGCTTGGCCAGGTGGTGGGGGTCCCTCTGTCAGTTATACATTGTCGGAAGATAGGTGATACTGCGAGCTCATTAAATTAAAATTAAAATTAAAATTAAAATTAAAATTAAAATTAAAAATTAAAATCTGAAGGGCATGGATTGGCTGCCTGAGAGCCTATCCAGAATCCAGAGGCATGGATTGGTTTTTTTTTTTTTTTTTTTAAATCACAAAATTACTCACTTTTGAGTTTTTCTTCTCAAAACTGTTCTCCTTTAATAAAATATCAAAAATCAAGTTTAGATTTACAAAACTACTCAAAATAATTCTTTTTCATCTTCCATATTTGAGGAATTTTTGTGAACCAAAACATTGAGTGAGTGGCATTATAAACCTAAACCTGATATTAGGTATTTTTGTTACTGAAACTTTTGGTAGGTGGTTTTGTAAAACAAAACCCAAAGTGAGTAATCATGTAATTTTTTGTTTTTTTGTTTTTTTTTTTCCTTTTTTTCTATAATAGTGGTTGATGCACAAAAAGTATTATGTTTTTGAGCAAATTTCACACCCCTCCCTTGAAGTTTCCATTTACTATACTCTTCTCCCTCACAAAGTTTAAAATTACTTCCATCCCTTGTAGTGTTAACACTGTTAGAGTTACATGTCAAATGACATTCTTACCCCCATCTCATTTTAAACTCAAGATTCATTCTACAACAATCCATGAATCTACTCTGCCAAGCTTTGCTTGGCCAAAGGGAAGACTACATGCTTGTCGATGGTAGACTCCAACACTGCCTCCGTCTCAGCTATTAAAGGTGAGACTCCATGCAAACACTGCCTCCGTCCTAGCTATTAAAGGGGAGACTCCATGCTTGTCGATGATGGACTCCAACACTGCCTCTGTCCCAGATGTTTGTGCTCTATCACTGCACTCCCTACTTCTGGTATCGCCCATCTTTAATTTACTTTGGAGAATGCAATCTTCATATCACATCATAGTATAGAGAAAAGATAGAATAAAGCCAATTCATTATAAATGAAAACTAATTAATAGACAAAGAAGAAGGAACGAACCGAGAGGGAGCCATGGGGGGGGGGAGAGAGTGAAGAGGATGGAAGTTAGGGGGGAAGTTCTCATCCTTAAAAGATGTATGTGAACCCCTCCACCGCCCTGCCTTTTGCATCGCTATAAATCCCCACAGCTTTCAAGTGAGCCACGCAGTTCCCAACTACCTTCCCTACATACATTTGGCTCATTAATGGCTTTAACATCGCCACCTTTATAATTTCTCGAATTCACCTACGCACATAAATTCAATTCTACTAATTTCTTTTGAGCTAGAGAGTGTCTTGTGATATGTAATTTGTATATGTTTTAAGGGTATCTAATTCTAACAAATAACAGAGTAGAGAGGAGAGGGGTTTACAGACTCGAGACAATGTCAGAGAAGAAGTCGAGGGAGGAGTTGAGTTCAACGATGGTCTTGCCCTTCCACTCAGCGGCAAGTGAGGGAAGGGCTCTAGCCCAAAATAGACGTCGATGGTGGTGAACTTTATAAACTGCCCTTGTAGCTCCAATCCTCTCACACTTGCAATTGAAAAACCCATATCACACTAGCCATTTCTCATTTATTTCTTTAAAATAGAAGATCTCAGTTAGGGAAAGAAGAGTAGAGGGATTGGGAGGGAATTTCATTTGCTCTTACTGAATCATTGCTCTATGGTCATTGTAAAACATAAAATATTATAATACCCTAAAACCCACCTGCACGACCTAGAAAGAGGGTTTTGGTTGAGCCTTGAGGCTTCATGTTTCCAGGAAAAGTCACTTCTTCCACCTACAACTTTGATACCTTTACTATGCTAGGAGCCATCCCCTCTCTCTTTCTCTCCAAAAAGTAAGATTAGCAAGATAGCTCTGATCATTGCTCGAACCAAAACACAAAGGAATAAAGATGAACTCAAGACTCGAAGTTGTTGTTAGGAGTTACCTTTGAGTTGCTTACAAGATTAACCACCAAAGCGAGGGTCTCCCCTTTGTGGCCTGTGATCGTGGTCACAAAATGCATTCCAACTCCACAACTTCATCAGATGGAGGCGCGCCGATTTGCACGGAGTCAGAGGGAGGCACACTGATAACCAAAAGGGAGGAAGAGGGAGGCGCACTGAGCTTCAAAACCTTAAAACCAAAATCGCCATTACTTTGGTTCTAGCGAAAGAAGATGAAACTTGGTTTTTTGACTGATGGCAAACATGTAATATAATGTTAAAGTTAGGGTATTTTGGGGTTTAAAATAAAAGATTACATCCTATGTCCTCACTTGATGGTGGGCAACTCATGGCCTGGGTACAATTGATAGAATCTATAACATCAAAGGGTGCATTATGTAATTCTAAAATTTATAAAGGAGAAAAGTGTAATAAATGAAAACTCTGATAAGCTGGGGTTCAACAGGAGGAAAGAAGAAGATGGGTTCTTTGATGATAACCATCGTCTATCTTCTTATCCTCTGGCTTATGAAGAAGATGAGTGCTTCACTTTCTCTAAGATTTTGGCTTATGTTGATTCCCTTAGCTGCTATATCCGCCACATCCTCGATGGAGGGGGTGATTCCAACTTGATCAAACCTACAGGTTAGAGTTCCCAACTTGTCTGTTTGTTTTTACTTTTAGTTTTCCTTGGTTCCAAATGTCTCTATTTTAAGTAAATGCTTTCTTCTTTTTTGCTTGTGGTGGAATTATGTAATTTAGTATGGGATGAATTAAGGAAATGTTATGGCAACTTGGATTCAAATACTTCAAACTATTTGAATGAAGAAATATTGCAGCAGCTCCAACTGAAAAAAGGAAAATAAGGTTAGGCCCCCTTTGGTTTGAAGTGCAAAGAAAAAATAGAAGTAAAAGTTGTTTTTCCGATTGGCTCCTTTTGTTTCAAGTAAAAGATGTGATCTTTCCTAATTCCTCTTACAATTACAGCCTGTTGCTGCCAAGAATCTGTGAAAGGTTGAGCATCGATCCTACACAAGCATAGAAGGTAGAGGCTCAGAGGTGGCTCTGGGGTTAGTCCTCCAACACCCAAGTTAGAGACCTATGCAACAATGTTTCAGAGAGTAATGGTGAGTTAGTCAACTTAACTGGTTTTGTTCTTTGGGTTTCTTCTTATAAGGTTATCGCATGTAGAGTCCCACTAGGAGACGTTTTTCTCCTCTTTGATGAGTTGGGGCGATTTTGGAGGACTCCATCCTTCACGCTTTCCTACTTATGTGGGGAATATTCCCTCTTCGGGTATTTTCTCCCTTTCAGGTAGATAGAGTCTTAGTATGTCTCTACTACCTGAAGGAGATTCAAGTCTCCTTGTAATCTTGATATCCGAAGTTCACGGTTAGACGTGGTGTTCTAGCTATCCCTTTTAGTCAGGTGCCACATGTCCCTGCCTTACTGGGTGGCTAATTTGAGCATATCAGAAGCCTCCTTATTGCCTCTAAGAAATCCTTCGAACTACAAGCATATGGATCAGTGTAGCTAATGGATCGAACACAAGGAGAGCAACCACTTTATTTTAGCCTTTTTCTAGTAATGTGAAAGTGTACAGATTAATTATGGCGATCTACTTCTAACTACCGCCCTAAACAAACGCATCTAAAAACGTCTTAACCAACACATTTAGAAAAATTAGAATTGAAATTGAAATTAAAAACCTGACCATTCGTCATCTAACCCTAACCATTCGTCATCTAGGAATTGAAATACTAAAAGAAAATAAAAAACAATAAAGCAAAAGAAAAGAAAATGGCTGAAGTAAAATAAACAAAATAAAGAGGAATAAAGTTAGAGAAAGGCACATAAGTAAGTATCTCTAATAAGTCCGAGGGATGCACCATAAATAATATGAGCTTCCCTACTTGACGAGAGAGTACTCTTACAAGGGTTTTTCTACTTGTCTTTAGGGAAAGGGATACAATATAAATAACAATAGTAAAAGGATGGTTCTATGGCTAGAGAGGGACAAAGCCAACACATAATCTAGCCAAGGAACTTGGGAGAAAGGGAAAACATCAAAGTAAAACTGAAATTTAAATTCTAAATTAAGAATGAATGGGTAGCGAGAAGAGGGAATGAGAGGGGGGTGACAAGACTTATGAAGAATCCTACTTACCTAAACTTTAATACTTTAACTTGAAAACTTGGTCAATTTGAAATACTATTAGCCCTAAAAACCAGATCTAGAATGAACCAAATCTGAAATTACTAGGCTTGGAGAAAATAAATCTTAAAGAAAAACTTACACTTGAACAGAGATGCTTCAAAGCTTGGGTCTTGTCACCTAGATCTAAGCCTTGAACTAGTAAATTAAAATTATTACAACTTGAATAACTTGAATTGCATGAACAATAAAAACTTGAATAGCATAAACAAAGACTTGCATTAATAAAAAAAAAAAAACAAAAGTGCTTGCATAAAAAAAATAAGAAGAATAACTGAAGAAAGAGAGGGCTCAACTAAAAACCTAGAAGAAGAAAACTAGACAAAAAGAACGCCCTAGGAGAGGAGAATGATTGTCCCCCCCCCTTGGACGGTTTGTATTTATGGGGATGGGGGAGAGAGAGATATAAAATAGGAAAAGGGGGAGATTTTTTATTTTTTGCCTTTTGTTCCTATATTTTTTCCCTTTTTTGCATAGCCTCTTAGCCGAATTTGTGTGATGAGGTGGACGGTAGGAATTAGGAGAAAAAAGAGAGAGAAAATGGGTGAGAAAAGGAAAGAAAACGATTTGATTATTGGGTTTCCTATTTAGTGTAGATTGGGAGAAATAGGGAGATAAAATAGGAAATTTTTATTCCTTTTTTTTTTTCTCTTTTTTCTCTTTTCTTCAAATGTGGGTAGCCTCCTCTCTTTACGATTTTCCAAGACTTGGACAATCTTTCAATTTATTTGGAATTTCCGTCTATGCCCCTTGCCTTTAAGTGGAAATTAGGAGAGAGAAAATCTTCACAAAATCTCCAACAAGAGAAAATCGACCAAGGTAACAGAAAGTGGCGCCCAAGGTGGGTCCCTCCTACTTTGTTGGCATCTGAAATATTCTCTTGTACCCCTGGGACAACTGCAGACGGGCTGGACCTTCATCTCGGTTTTCTTCTGGTCCATTACTCTTTTTTTGGCCCGAAAAGAATAATCGTGCATACATGTATCACAACAAATGTGTACTTTTAATGTAATACGCCCATCTTGCTCAGAATTTCGTCTCCTTCATAGTCATGAAAAGAAACATGACCTCTTTATGTGTAAAATAGAGATATGGTGCCCGATAGTTCTTAAGGCCTTAAAAATACAAATCCTACAATAAGAGAGTAAAACCCAAGATAGTTCAATTCTAAATATGTAAAAATGCATGCTTCTCTACCTAAGATTTCACACATAAATGTGCTCATCAGGGAGTAAATGAGCATACACTTTCATATATATATTTTTTAATTTTTTTGGGTCCTTCGGTCTTCTTCGTTTGGCTTTATTCAGGGTCCTTCGGCTTAGGGCGCCTGGCTTTGGCTTGAGCCCCAAATCGAAGGTGGTCCCCTTGGTTAAGTTTGCTCATTCTTGGCTTGAGCCACCAATCGAGAGGGTTTAGGATTTAGGGTTTTAGGGTTTTAAGGTTTTAGGGTTTAGGGTTTAGGGTCTAGGGTCGAGGGTTTTAGGGTTTAGGATTTAGGGTTTTGGGCTTAGGGTTTAGGGTTTAGGGTTTTAGGGTTTTAGGTATTAGGGTTTTAGGTTTTAGGGTTTATGGTTTAGGGTTTTAGGGTTTAGGGTTTTAGGGTTTTAGGTTTTAGGGTTTATGGTTTAGGGTTTTATGGTTTAGGGTTTTAGGGTTTAGGTTTTAGGGATTTTAGGGTTATAGGGTTTTAGGGTTTAGGGTTTAGGGTTTAGGGTTTAGGTTTTAGGGTTTTAGGGTTTAGGTTTTAGGGTTTTTTGGTTATAGTGTTTTAAGGTTTTAGGGTTATAAGGTATTAGGGTTTTAGGGTTTTAGGGTTATAGGGTTTTAGGGTTTTAGGGTTATAGGGTTTTAGGGTAATGGCTTTCGAAATTCAATGTATTTGCTCCAACCGAAACAACTGGAACTACACCTAGCTCTAGAATTGTTGCTACTTCTAGTTAGTGCTCTGATGCTGGTCATGATTCGATAGAAGAAACTGCTTACTCGGAGTCCTTCACCTTTGCTACTAGCTAGCTCTGTCGCCTGCCCCATCTATGCTCTAGTGGCTCCGTACACCCTTGCTCTTTCTCCCGCCCTTGTTCTTGTCACGGGTTGTGCTCCTGTGACTCTCTACACGGTTATTTATTTTTATTCATGTTTGTATCTGCCTCTGCCCCCTGTGACTACTACTACTATCTGCTGCAACTTTAGGCAAAAAAGTAGGACTACCCACCGAACTAGGTCAATCGCATAAAAAATGGGTGGGCCCTCCGGCCCCCTCGCTTTTGACTGTGATGCTCGCTCTTAAAATGGAAGGATTCACTGAGAGAGAAGTGATTTTGTTAGTATAGTAGTGTGCGTGCTACCTCCCCATCGATGGATGAAAAAGAGAAAGTAAATGGAGTGGGCTGAAATCTGCATTCATGAGCAATGAAATATATATTTCAATCTTTTTCAATATATTTCATTGTTTCATTGCAGCATGTTTTGGATGACTGGAATGGAAACGGATTCAAGGTCATCAACTAACACGGGATCTGGGATCTGTCACTGGAAGATCCGCTACTGGAGAATCCATGGAGTAAACTCTGATCTAACTTGCTCGCCACCTATCATGAGGGTTTAGGATTTAGGGTTTTAGGGTTTTAAGATTTTGGGGTTTTTAGGGTTCAGGGTCTAGGGTATAGGGTCAAGGATCTAGGGTCTAGGGTCTAGGGATTTAGGGTCTAGGGTTTGTGGTATAGGGTTTTATGGTCCAGGGTATAGGATTTTATGGTCTAGGGTCTAGGGTTTTAGGTTTTAGGTTTTAGGGTTATAGGGTTTTAGGGTATTAGGGTTTAGGGTTTTATGGTCTAGGGTATTAGGGTTTTAGGGTTTAGGGTTTATGGTTTAGGGTTTTAGGGTTTAGGGTTTTAAGGTCGAGGGTTTTAGGGTTTTAGGGTTTTAGGATTCAGGGTTTAAGGGCTTTAGGGTTTTTGGTTTTAGGGTTTGAGACTTTAGGGTTTAGGGTTTAGGGTTTTTAGGGTTTTAGGGTTGAGGGTTTAGGGTTTTTAGGGTTACTAGGGTTTAGGGTTTTTAGGGTTTTTAGGGTTTAGGGTTTAGGGTTTAGGGTTTAGGGTTTAGGGTTTAGGGTTCGGGGTTCGGGGTTTTAGGGTTCGGGGTTCGGGGTTCGGGGTTCGGGGTTTAGGGTTTAGGGTTTAGGGTTTAGGGTTTAGGGTTTAGGGTTTAGGGTTTAGGGTTTAGGGTTTAGGGTTTAGGGTTTAGGGTTTAGGGTTTAGGGTTTAGGGTTTAGGGTTTAGGGTTTAGAATTAGGGTCTAGGGTCTAGGGTCTAAGGGTTTAGGGTCTAGGGTCTAGGG
>NC_056557.1:14030046-14030375 GCF_013358625.1 Macadamia integrifolia
AAAAAAAAAAACCAAAAAAACAAAAAAAAAAACCCCAATAAGCTTTTTTGACCGCTTTTTTGACCGAATTCTTAAATTAATAAACCGAATTATTCCGAATAATTCTCCGCCCGAATAATTCCCGAATCCGAATTTGCTAACTATGGTCTACACTGGATGAGTTGGCATTGACTCATTATGGAGATAAGCCTTATTTGTATTTATCTGTGTCTTAATTATGGAGATATGATGGAAACACATTAGGAATCTTAGGAAATAGTTTTGGTTAGTTTTCAAATCCTTTGCATTTATCTTTATCTTAATTATGGATAATCTTTTTTTTTTTTTTT
>NC_056557.1:14030395-14061442 GCF_013358625.1 Macadamia integrifolia
TTTAATTATGTATTTTTTTTTTTTTTTTTTCATAAGTAGAAAATTTATATTAGAAAGAAAAAAAGAAAAAACAAGATAAGGCAACCATTCCCCCTATTAGACAGACCTAAGGAAGAGAGAGCAGCCCCTAAAAAAACAAGCAGAATAGGCCCTGCATCACAAAGGAAAATTGAAAAGGAACATTTCTACACTCGGAAAGAAATACTATGAAAGAATTAAGTGGCCCATTCACGAGAGCGAAGATAGTATGGGTACTTCTGACACGACAACTCTTTCGCAAAGAGCTTCTCAAAACCGGATGGGTGAGGTTTCTGAAGACACCATGGCTAGAGTCATCATCATCATTGGTCGACTCTGACTCTTCCTCAAGCAAAGCCAATGAACCATCTATATTATCAACTTGATGGGCCACCATGTGGTTCATCTCTGTCTCTTCCCCTGGAGAGATAACAGTTGTCGTTACATCCCAATTTGAAATGTGAATGAATGATTCTCTATCATAGGGATCATTTTTTAGATTCGAATTTTCCATAGACTTTAAACTCTCTTTTGAATCCGTCTCATTATCGGGATTCAAAAATGGTATAGGCTCCGAAAGCTGCTCCAAGGAAGCAACTGAAAAACTATCAGCATCAAGATCTGGATTCAAGTTACACTCTAGGGTCCTAAAGACTAACTTCTTCTTCTTCTTTTTCTTCTTCCTTGTGGAAGAGGATCAGACATAGGAGGTAGAATATTTTCCCTCCTCAAAATCTACCCCTAATAGATTTTCCACCATATCTTCTTCTAATTGATCAGCCAACTCATTGACCTTATCCCTTTCCTCTTAATCTCATTCAATTAAGCCCCCCAAATTGGAAGAAAAAACTTCATTCACATTGTCCACGTCAGCAAATTGATTATCAGTCAACACCACCTCGTCATTTTATTAGCAAAAAAGGGAGCACTAATAGATTCCTCGAAAACAACCCCCTCAAAATTGGTAGCTGAATTATACCCCAATTCGTCAATCCCTATAATTTCTCCCTCAATCTCTCCTTCATCCAACACACCATCCTCTATGGCATTGTCAACTACAGAGTGGATATTAGAGTCAAAGACCACATTCACCTCATCCTCATCACCTACAACCATCATGCCATCACCTCCTCTTTCCAAAACAACCTCCACGCAATCAGTCCCACCTTCCATATGACTATCCGCACATTTATCCCCCCCCCCTTCAGAATAGAACATAACCTCCTTATTTGAATCAAGAGGAATCTCTTCGGTCAAACCTTCCAATAATGTAAAAGCATTAACATCAACAATTGAATTTGATTGAGAAACAAATCCTCCACTGAATCTTCTAGTGCCAACTTTCTCATTTTCAATATTCAAATTTGAATTTGAATAAGAACACTTTCCAGATTTAGTATGCATAGAATCCACCTCTATCTTTCCTGAATCACCTCTCTCACCTGCCTGAGAATTATCAACATCGCCGGTTATCTGAATTTCAACATTCCCCCCACCTTGATCAGTTGTTTCTTTCCTTCTCCACAGTGGCCTACTCTTCTTTGGATTTTGTGTCTTGGACACCCCTCCACATTGAGTTTTGGAATGACCAAAAATCTTACAAGAATCACATATAGGAGGAACCCAATCATATTGAATTTGTTGTGTAAGAATTCTTCCATCTTCATCTTTAATGGCCACAGAAGATGGTAGCTCATATGTAGCATTTACTACCATATAGATTCTTGCAAAAGAAAGAAGCTCCATGGATTTCGGTTTTTTATCCATCGAAATTGGGAAGCCAAGCATACTTCCAATAACACTTAACGAGTCTGAAGACCAAAAGTGAAATGGAAGATTTGGAAGACTCACCCAAATAGGGACAAAACTGAAATCAATCTTGTCAAGAATAGCTTCCTTACTCCATTGATGAAGAATTAAAGATTTTCTTTGAAAATACCTGGCCCTCCTTCCAATACCTTCTCCCTATCCTCCATCTGATTAAATTAAAAGACGAATAAACCAAAATCAAGTAGATTTATGTCAACATGTCCAGAAATCTTCCGGAGCTTGAGAAGCATCTCCTTTGTATAATGAAAAGGTGGTCTTTTGCCTAAGAAAAAACCCACCAAAGCATTTTTCCATTGATCAATCTCATCTCGAATTGCACTCACTGGACATTCTGCAACCATTTTCCCATCTACCATAGTCGGCTTGATGTATTTAAGATCCATCCCCTCCTTGTGTTTTTGTACAGCCGAAGTGAAATGAGAAACCCCTGGTGTAGCAGCCATGGCAGAACTTTCCTTCTCAAAAGAGGAGCTTTTCCCAACTGTTGCATCTCCTCCATTATAAGACTCATCTTCCTCTCTAGTGTGATAATTCCCTTTACTTTGCAGAGGTGGAAAATCTTCAACCGCAACACCCCTCATACCACCTTCATCGAAAGGATCGGAGAAAGTATCTCCTCGGAGGCGAAAAGAACCTGACTCTTCTCAGAGACTGTTCATCAATACTTGATCCTTAGTTCTCAAGATAGAAGATCTAAAGATTTTCCATGGAGGCAACTTAAGGTACCACTGATTAAACTTGATTCTATGTATACTGAGTCTAATCAAGTTAGGCGAAGTCCTTAATGAATTTGTTGATGATTCTAAGTAGATTTGACTTGAAATCGATTTGAGTTCTATGAAAACCATTTCCATCAGATAATATAAATCTTCAGAAACAGTTTTGGTTAGTTTTCAAATCTTATGGAGATAATTGCTCCATTGTGTATATATTTTCCATTTACCATTAGTGAAAATATCAAGAAGATTACATCCAAATTCTGTCTTTACATGGTATCAAAGCTTATTCACTGCTCCTTCAAGAGGTATGAAAACGCTCATTACAAGGCTCTTATTCTATCCCACTTGACCAGGTTGCCTTAGCTGCTCAGCACTCATCTTCTCGAACCGATTCTAAGGGCACCCGTCCGCGCTATTTGAAACTTCTGTAATATGGATGATCATTCTGATTCCAGATGCTTCAAACATGGGTACCCTCCCAATTGGATCCCCCGTAATGGTGACAACGCCAAGGCCAAGACTCGCAACAATTCAACTCACTCTGATAGCAATGCATCCGCTGGTTACCCTGCTTCAAACATCTCCCAGTCCGGTGAATCTGTTTTGCTCGATACTACTCTTACTGCCATTTCTGCAGAGCAAATCCAACAGTTCCTTTCTCTTCTCCCCACTGGTAATCCTCACCCACTGGCCAATGTAGCAGGTACGGCTATTATTGCAATACCTCATTCCTCTTTTTCGATTATCGATATCGGTGCAAGGGATCACATGATTTCGGACCCCACTTTATTTTCCACTTCTAAAAAATCTACTTTCCCCTTCTCTATACTGTTACCAAATGGGTCCACTACACCAGTAACCCGGGTTGGTACCGTACCCCTATTTTCCCATCTTCCTCTTAATAACGTACTCTACATCCCCTCTTTTAAATTTAATCTATTATTATATGTGAGTAAACTCACTGCTAAAAGTAATTGTCTAATTGTTTTCTTCGCAACTCTTGTCTTTTCCATGACCAACACACGAAGACGATTTTTACTACGGATAAAAGACATGGTGGTCTTTACTACTTGGATTATTCTCCAACTATAGTCTCTGCAACCACATATCCCAAGTTTGATCTTTGGCATTGGAGACTCGGTCATTGCTCCCTACCCTTCTTCCCAAATTACATCACTTAGATGCTACTGTTTCTTTATCAAATAAGGATGTTTGCACTGTTTGTCCACTTGCAAAACAAACCCGGTTACCATTTGCGTCTAGTATGATTTCTACTAAATGTTGTTTTGATTGAATTCATGCCGACATTTGTGGGCCTTATCATACAGTGCTCGTTATTTTCTTAGTATAGTTGATGATTATTCCCGATCTACATGGGTTTACTTAATGAACCACAAAATGGAAGCTAATTTCATCATTTGGAATATTTTTACCCTAATCAAAACTCAGTTTAATACTTATATTAGTCATATTAGATCAGCCAATGCTCGTGAATTTTTTAATACGGACACTCTAACCTTTTTCCAAACATTGGGTGTTCTTCAACAATCAAGATGTGTTTAACACTCCACAACAAAATGGTGTTGTGGAGCATAAACATCGCCATGTACTTAATATTGCCAGAGCTCTTTGTTTTCAAGCCAATCTTCCTCTGCCTTTTTGGGTGATTGTCTTCTTACTACCTGTTGCTTAATAAACCGCTTACCGACCCCTGTGCTCAAGGGTAAAACTCCGCATGAACATCTATTTCAAAAAAAACCACCACTTTCTCATCTCAAAGTTTTTGGCTGCCTTTGTTTTGGTCGGAATAACATTGTCAAACACAAATTTGACCAACGGGCCCTACCCGGCATTTTCATTGGATACCCACATGGCCAAAAAGGTTACAAAATTTATGACCTTTCCACTAAAGCTACCTATGTCTCTCGTGACGTCATATTTCATGAAACCATTTTCCCATAGATACTATACTCCAGCCCCTCCACTTCTCCCTCATACTTTTTTCCCATCCCCTCCCATGAGCATGATGGCATCCCTCAAACCTCCACCCCTTCCACATCTCCATCTCCGCCCCCTTCCCAAGGTGATATTATTGGTCACCCATGCCCTCCGCCACCACTTTTATCCACCCTTCCTCCCTCCCCACGTCCCTCCCGTGCCACTAAACCACCCAGTTATCTAAAGGACTACCACTTGTATATTACTCAAGCAAATACGTCTTCAACTGTTGGTCGAGGTACATCTCACCCACTTATTCATTTTTTAAGTTACCATCACTTTTCTTTTCTTGCTGCTCTAACCACCACTACTGAGCCAACCAGTTTCACCGAGGCTATGAAACATTCTGAATGGCATGATGAAATGCAAAATGAGATTGTTGCTCTCACAAACAACACTACTTGGACTCTCATTCCATGACCTATGGGAAAAAGAGCTATTGGGTCTAAATGGATTTTTAAAATAAAGTGACGAGCTGATGGTTATGTGGAATGATATAAAGCACATCTTGTTTCTAAAGGCTACACACAAATTGAGGGGGCAGATTATCATGATACATTTGCCTCTATAGCAAAGATTGTCATTGAAATAACCTAGAGGGGGGTGAATAGGTTACACTAGTGGAAATTAAATTCTTTTCGATGTATAGGTCCAAATGAGATTATAAATAAAATACGGAATGAATACGAAACTAGCACAATCACACAACACTGAGAATTATAGTGGTTCAACTCAATCCGAGTCTAGTCCACTCCCTACAAAAATCATTTTGTAAGGTATTCCACTAGTTCTCCTTTTCAGTACTGTAAGTAGGAAAGAAAACCTTTACAATCTTTTTCACGGATAAGACTATCCTTATAAATCCCCTTTATAGGCAGAGAGGCGCCTTTACAATCTCCTTTGCAGGTAAAGAGGCACCTTACTTCTGGTGTGGTGCAAATGAAATATGCAGTGATGATAGAATGAATGCACCTTTTGAAGTCTTCTTGATGCTTGTAATGTAAATGCCAAGATGTAGATGGAGACTTATAGATGGTCTTGAGTTCCTCTTGAATATAAAATGAAGAACTTGAACTCAATAGATGGTGTAGACAAATTCTCACTTCTAATGCTTAAATAATGTTTCTTCAAAGTTGAGATTAATTGTTAATTAATGAGTAGCATTAGAGGTATTTATAGGTGAGCTTAGGAGAGCATTTTAAGTAGTAAATCTCACTTAAACGGTCATATTCTGGGTTCACCCGTCGACCGCCATCGATAGTCGATCGACCAAAAAGAGCCGTTATAGCAAAATATAGACGTTGGGGCACTTCTAGGTAGTCACTGGTCGATCGGGACTTTCCACCAGTCAAATGGATATGGTCTTAGACAGTTCCGATCGACCGGGGCTTTCAGTCGGTCAACCGCCAACATGACAGACTCTGTTTTGATAGAATGTTATCATACTGATCAGTTATCAGTGTTTTGACCATAACTTTTCGATCTAACCTTGGATTGACCTGAAATTAGTTGCTTTGGAATTATAACTCGATTTTCTACAAATTTTATGAGGTTTCATCTCCTAATACCTACTCTAAGATTACCCAAAATGCTCTTGAGTCAAGTTAATGTGGTTCTTATAGAATTTCACTATAACACATTTTTCCTAATATGTTCCTCACCACTTAGAGACTTTCCATACTTGGTCAAGGTATGCTCTTTGGTCATACTAGTATGATGCAATACACATGCATGTGGTGAGTGAGTTATAAATTACATTAAAAATGACCAATCTATCCTAGTGGTCTTCTTATTCACTTGAACCTTGCACTTTTTAGAACTTCATCTTCTTTTCTTTTTGTTTGCAATTCTAAGTCTTCGAGCTTCATGTCTTGACATCTTGAAGCTTGAATTCTTCTAATACATTCTTCAAGTACTAATACCAACTTGTTGAAACTCCTCATTTGATGACTTTAATCTTCATTTCTTCCTTTCATTCATCAAATTCAATATTTGTTATGAAGTCTCTACAAAACAATACTTGATGGTAAATTGTGAAATACCTTTATATGTTTGTTATCATCAAAACCAACTATAGGAGTGTGGGCATATCCCTAACAGTCATTGTCTGTGTCCTTCTTACTATTGCAGTTGCCCATGGCTGGCCTCCTCATCAATTAGATGTCAATAATGCTTTTTTGCATGGGGATCTTTTGGAGGATGTATATATGTTGCCACCTCCTAGATATCGTCGTAAGGGGGAGAACATTGTTTGAGAACTACAACAGTCTCTCTATGGCCTAAAACAAGCATCCCGTAATTGGTTCTCAAAATTATCTAATGCTCTTCTGGGTTTTGGTTTTATCCAATCGTAAGCCAACCACTCGCTTTTTGTTCTCCGTCAACAATCGGCTTACATCTTCTTTCTTATCTACGTCGATGACATTATCATCAATGGATCTGATGAAACTTTACTATAGGATATCAAGGCTCATATTTGTACTAAGTTTCATACCAAAGATATTGGAACCCTTAAGTATTTTCTCGGTATAGAGGTTGCCCGCTCCAAAAAAGGGCTCTATCTTTGCCAACGGAAGTACACTCTTGATATCCTAATTGATAGTGGGCTCACTGGTGCTAGACCAATAGATTTTCCAAAGGAACAAAACCTGAAGCTCTCTGATTCAATAGGTCCTATCCTTTCTAATCCGGCCCCGTATCATTGGTTAATTGGTCACTTAATTTGCCTCACTATTACATGACCTGATATTGCATACACGGTCAACATTTTGAGCCAATTTATGCACCAACTCCGTCAACCACATCTAGAGGCTGCACACTATTTACTACGGTATCTAAAAGGCACTTCTTGTCAAGGTATTCTCCTACATGCGAACAATGACCTTCGTTTGACGTCATTCAGTGACTCAGATTGGGCGAGCTGCCCAGTGACTAGACGTTCCACCACAGGCTATTACATTCTTCTTGACTCTAGTCCAGTTTGTTGGAAAACAAAGAAACAAACCATTGTGTCACGCTCTTCTGCTGAAGCCGAATACCGCACAATGGTGGTTGCTACTTGTGAAATTACATACCTCTCATAACTCTTGAAGGATATAGGATTGCCATCCCAGAAAGGTATTACTCTATATTGTGATAACCAAGCAGCGCTTCACATTGCTGCCAACCCAGTTTATCACAAGCGAACAAAACACATCGAGATCGATTGTCATGTTGTTCGTGAGAAACTGCAACAAGGTCTGATTTGGACTTCCAAGATAGCTTCAGCTGATCAATTGGCCGATTTGTTCACAAATCCACTTAGTCGGGCTCAATTTCAACATGTCAAGTCTAAACTGGGCATTCGGGACCTTCATGCTCCACCTTGAGGGGGAGTCTTAGCTGTCTACACTGAATGAGTTGGAATTAACTCATTATAGATATAAGCCTTATTTGTATTTATTTGTATCTTAATTATGGAGATGTGATGGAAATATATTAGGAATCTTAGGAAACAGTTTTGGTTAGTTTTCAAATCCTTTGCATTTATCTTTATCTTAATTATGGAGATAAGATAAATCTTAGGAAACAATTTTGGTTAGTTTTCAAATCTTATGGAGATAATTGCTCCATTGTATTGTATATATTTTCCGTTTACCATTAGTGAAAATATCAAGAAGATTACAACCAAATTCTATCTTTACACAAATCATGGGTTGGAGCTAAATCTAGTGGAGGTCCTAAGAGACAGATTAGGTATATAAAGTCAAGGTACATCCATGGATTGAAAGAAACAAGAAGTTACAGTAAGTCACTTTCCTTTTTCTTTGTGAGTTTTGGGAGTATCCCTATTCATAGGTCCGAGATCTACATCTATGAATTGAAAGGTCTGAATAATCAACTCTGCAATCAATTGTTAGAATCAATACATCTTCAAATCATTCATTTGAATAAATTGAAACCCTTCTTATTGGCTGATCATGATACTCATTTGAGATCAAACTCATACCACTTTGAACCCAATGGTCTCGTGGAGTTCAAACCAACTCAGTGATCTAGCCTTCTAGTTTCCAGAAAGTGATGAAGACACATGTTAAACATCATATTATTATTTTGGCACACTGTCAGGACTTTCAATTTTTGTATTTTAATTGTACAAAAAAATCTCTATGATTGGTTTCAACCAATGTCTTGCTATCAAAGAATTTCATCACGATAATTCCTTCTCATATACTAACAATATAACATCAAAGTTAATAGGAAAACAATAAAAGAAAGACAATGGTGTCTCCCTAATATTTTAGACATTGAGTTAATATAACAAATATCATGCGAACATGGTGATTTTTCATTACAAACATTACATGTCCATTGCTCATAACAAATCCATGATGTCTTCTAATAATTGTTTAGGAGTGATTGACCTACATTTTATCATAGTTATGAAATTTCTATATTATATTTTTGTTTTTTGTTATAAATTATTGATACTAAGGTTCACTCATCAATAGAACCTATTTTAGTTTTAGAATGAATTTCAAATAGAAGCATGGTTATAGTCTTAGAGCATAGTATACACTAGTGCCTCCTTGAGTCTATCTTTCCTCTCCCATATGAATTGACATATTTGTCCCTTTATTGTGGGTGTAAAAGACTGCCCTAGTGACAGCTTGGTCAGCTTTGGTCTAGATGAATCTAGACATGGATGCTTCGGATCGTCCTAGATATAGGATGACTTAGATATTGCTCTTGGGCTTTTCCTATGTGGGCTGTTGATTTTGGATTCCTATTTTTGCTGATGGCAATGCTGAAGGTGGATTAGGTGCTTCTTCTCAATCATCTTGGTGGTTGAGTGGGGTTGTGCTTTTGACTCCGTTTTCTTTGTAAATTATTGCATTTTTTTTATATTTAATGTGAACGATTTCTAGTGAAAAAAGGTAGAAGATAGACTTATGGAGCACGAGCGTATGCTATATTCCCAAACAGAAAACACAATCCCATTTATTATTTATCTTTTGAAAGATAGATCTTTCATTCCTCTTTTTTCTTTTCTTTTTTTCTTAAATAAAAACACCAAATCATGAATCAAATCCGCCAATGTTGATCTGATCCAAATTGGCCGGAGTTGATCTGAAAGTGATCGAAATCGGTGGAAATAGGTAGGATCCATCAAAGCTGAAAGAAAACCACCTATAGAGCCCTGCTCTTTAAACCCGATTTATTTACCGGTTGATTTAGTTTGGTCTTGTAGGGTCCAAATCGGAATGGGTTGACGCTGGTGCCTTATGGTACATGATGGCAAGGGTGACGTCAAATGCGGGGTGGCCGGACAAGATTAGGCTCTTATCGGAAGTGATTCGCACGCCTAAGCCATGCCCTTACACATATCACGCGGCCATGTATAAATAGGAAAGGTGCGTTATCATATTTGAATGATAAAAACTTAGTCTACAACATGTGGCGAGAGTGAGGTACATGTTAAAATTATATTTTTCTCCAAAATACAACAAGGTTGGCTTGATTGGCCAACTGGTGGGTGTCACTGGTAGGTGCGAGACCCACCAGTGTGACCCACCTATATGGGTAACGTGGACCCCAGCATGCCCATCTTGGGTGAGCACGTGTATTTTGACCTCCTCGTCGTAATGAGGTCTCGTACACCCGATGATGTCGGTTACTTCGCTCGAAAACACAATTTAATGTGTTTTGGTCCACAAATGGGTAAAACCAAACGGATCTTAGAAGATATTTATTGGTCATGGTATAAATAGCACTTATATCTTTCTCTCTCTCTCCCATTTATGATTTTCAGAAAAGGTTGGTGAGAGGAGTAAAGAGGAGGGAGAAAAGAGGAAGAAGAGTGGGAAGAAGGCTTTCCCCTTGGATTTTGTAGCCACGTTTTATCTTTTTGCTACCGGTATTGTCACTGGTGTCTTGAGGTCTACATATTGAGGTAAGTAATGCCATAAACCTTTGAGATGTGATGAAACCCTTTTTGTATATGGTTGAATCTAGGGAATAATAAACTCTTCTGTGATTTTCTTGAATGATTTAAGAAGGAAAACAATGATTTAAGAGTTATTGAAGTGGTATTTGAGTTTGGGAAGAGAATCCCAAGATTTAGGGTTTTTCAAACTAAGGTATGATTTCTTTCCCCAAATCTTAATGATGGCTTAGATCCATGGAACAATCAAGTAGATGAGGCTTAGAATGTGTGGGAAATGAAATGGAAACCACCCTATTAAGTTTTCAAGATGTGGAATGAAGAAAGGAAGGAAAACAACAAAACCCGCAGAATACCGACGGATAGTACCAGCGACCAGCAGGTGGTCACACCTACCAGTGTGACCCCCCAGTCTTGCCTGGGATTCTGACTCAACCGGTGAGTAAGACCGACGAGTGCCACATCTACTTGTGTGACCCGCCTATCTTCTCTGAGTCTACCGGTGGGTAAGACCGATAGGTGCCACACCTACCAGTATGACCCACCTGTTTTCTCTGGGTCTACTGACAGGTTCCAAACCTACCAATATGACCCATTGGTCTAGACAATTTACAAAGGTGAGTTCTCCTACCCATCTGTATGACCCACCTGTAGCCCAAATGAGCTCCGATTGAACTCAAACTCACCGATAACCTTCTTCACACTATTATACGCGTCATAACCATATCCTATGTCATTTATAGTTCTGAATTTGGCAAATTCTAAATTCCTTATTTATGCTAGGTTTCAAGAAATTCATCTTCCTGCACTTGTACCGTGCACACATACTATTGTACGATAATAGGTAAGTGAGGAGAGGACTTTGATCTTATTTTCGAAGTGTTTTTGGCATCATATGCATTCATAGAATATATTGACATTCTAATTGTCATTCCCATACATATGCTTGATGTATGAATGATGCATTTAGAACTGAACATGTTGTATCTTAAATTTATAAATGCATGTTACTTGCTTGGAATCATGAGAATGGAATTATTCTATGTTGTGATATGGTAATGATTTGTTGAACATGTGTGAGATTTCTAGAATAGATGCCATAATTGGCTTGGAAACAAATGTATTGGTACACTGTGGAATGGGATACGAAAGTACTATGCAGTTGTACAATCTCATATAGGAGCATGTGGTTAGGATATCATATTCCCTCATGCTACAACCTTTTCCAATAGGGATTTACGTGTTGGGTTATCACTAGGGGAAGCGTCAGTCGCGGACCACAGTGGTGGTTAGAAGTACGCCTGGTCGATTATTAGGACAGTTGAAAACCTTGGTGATATATTCAGAGGGCCAATCGTACTGCTTTTAATTTCTGTTGTGGTTTGGCCACGATTTCTTTTTCTACTGTGGTTTGGCCACGATTTACATTTCTACTGTGATTCGACCACGATTTACTTTTTCGAGTACTCACAGTGGGCCTTCTCTGACAACCCAATAGGTGTATCACAGGATGGAGAACCCGTCTCGTACCCAGGGCATACTCGCACTATGACTGTGAGTAGCACATTACCTATGACCTAGTAATGATTGTTTAGGTGAAATAGATTTGAAATGAATCTCATGTATATAGTATCATTTGAAATGCATTTGCTTGTATACGTCTTTCTTTCCATTTACTAAGCTAATGAGTTCATCCCTCATGTACACACCTTTTTAAATGATTTTGTAGGCTATTCAATAGAGGAACCTGTGCAGAGTCTTACCAACAAAACCCCAGTGGGGGATTGGTGGGTTCCCGAAGAATTCGAACACAGTGACAGCTACCCATGTGAGGGTTGTGTTGTAAGGCAACAATGACAGATCCTATTTACTGTACTCTTTTTTATTCTTTTAGTATATTTTTCTTTTTGTGCTCTCGATAATTAAATTGCTATTTCTTGTGTAAATATCATGCCTACGAGCCAACATGTAAATACTTTATGTATAACAATTTAGGTATCAAGAATATATGAGAAATTACAGGTAATCATTTATGACAAGACTTCTACTAAACTAGAATGTTATATTTCATGATTACTTGTAGCTTGTTGTGATATGGTTACTGTATCAAATGATCCTGGTGGTTTTGGGTTACCTGGAAGGAACCCGATCGTCGATCAGATTCTATGTGAACTGGGCGTGACAATGGTGGTATTAGAGCGCATTGCTTTAATTGCACACAACGTGCACGATTTAATTCTTAGAAACCCAAAATAGGATAAGGGATTGGGAAAAACATAAAAGACTTCATATAAAAATTTGAAAATATAAAAAAAATATAATAATAATAATAAAAACTTGATAAATTTACCTTGATGCATTCATAAGTTGGAGGTACCAAAAGTTTCACATAAAAAGAAAGATCACATAATCACATAGAATTTACCAAACACCAAAGAAAGAAATTACATAGTCATAACAAAAGATTTCTTTACACAATAGAGAGCCCTTCCAATAATTTCAAACAAGAAGAGAATAATTAGAAAATAAGAAAGAGGATAGAATTCCAAAGTTACATTCCAGAAAGAAAGAAAAAGAATCATGTCAGACCAGCAGTCCCATTAGTTGTCATCCAAGTCAATGACCTCCTCCACTCAAGATCATGAATTAATATCCAAACAGTGATCATAATAGTCAAACCGGTAGTTCACCAAATCTATATCTTCTTAGAGATGTCTTAGGCTTGCCGCTATGTCTCTGGAAGCAGAGTACACGGTGTTATCCAAATCATCAATGCCTCTCACCATTTTTGCTTGGGTCTCCTGGATGGTCTTCTATCCCTTCAGGAGTTTCTCCTGACTATCTTGGAGTGCCTTCAATCGGCCATCATATGCTGAAAATCAAAGGGGTCACCTGGAGATGGTGGGACAACAATGATGGGGACCTCCTCCTCCATCTCCACATCCACATCCTCCTCCTCCTCGGGGACATAGTCCTCATCATTCTCCTCCACATCACCCTCCTCCTAGGCTGCCTCCCCCTGCTACAGGCTCCATCATATGAAACTTCATCTTATATAAGATGCCCCAGCTAAATCTGTCTAAGGGGGCACTACCCACCTCACCTCAAGAGCTACCTGGAAGTGCTCGAAGATCTTGGTGAGTGACCGCGCATATGGGTAATTACCATCAGCAAGATGGGCTGTATAGTACTCCATAGTCTTCATAATCAGATATGGAAGACACAAACGAGGGGGATTCCCCAAAGTAGTGTAGAGCCAAAATGCTACATATGCAGCCATGAAGTTCACTTGGTTCCGGTGCCCAGCCCGGGGAAGCAAGTTGAACTGCACCAAACGACTGAAGACTCATACCTCAGAAAGGAAGGATGTCTCAGACTTGGGACAGACAGTGCTTCCATAAATGGTCCGATAGATATGTTTCTGAAGAGTCTCACTCATGTGGGGACCCAAAGCCTTACCCCTAGGAGGGCAATAGTACCAAGTACCCTCCATGGAGATGCCCAAAATTCCCGCCAGTAGGTGGATCGACAGCTTGATATCTCAACCCTTCACTCGGCGGTGAGGGTGTACATTCGATTATCATACACCACCCTTAGATTACAATAAAATAATTGGATGAGATTGGGGTAGCATAGACAGTCGACTGATAGCATGGCCTCCCAACTGAGGGTTGTGAACCTCCCAAGTAACTGAACCCGAGTGAATTCCTCCGTCACTACTGACTTCTCCATCAAAACTGATCTTTTGGAGAAGGTGCTCCAAGAGAGTGAGGCCTCAAGGCTGCAAAAGACATTTTCATCATAATCCTTGAGATCCTCGAAAAGATCTCTGACAGGTGGGGCCCAAGAGGCAAAAGAACTGGACGTAGCACCCTTCTTTTTTCTACTTGAAACATGCTCGCTTCTAGATGAAGAAGCAGTTCCCTTGCCTTTGCAGGAAGACATCCTACAAAAGTTGGGAAGAAGACATAAGAAAATGGATAAGTTTTCGATAGAGAATTGTAAAAGTGGGAAAAGAGCGTAATCAGAAAGATAAGTGCATTAAGAGGAATGTAAATGAAATGACATTCAGGAAAAGCATACAATGGAAGCAATGTATGTAGCACGACAAATAGAAGAAAGGGCCTTTAGTGAAAGGCCATAGACATAATGTAATTATGTATAAGTGGTAGATTGACAAAACCACGCATTGGCAAGTGAATGTCATGGGGTCATGGTACTTGAAGCATCATACAAGTATGATATAAGAGAGGAAAGCAATAATGCAATGCATGGGTACATGTAAATACCAAGTTAGTAACCATTTGAGGAATTGATAGATTTTCTAAAGGGTGAGGGAAATTTTCAAATTTCACAGAGAGGAGCATAAACCTTGAACATCCAAAGTATTGAGAAAATTTTTGGCAATAACATATGAGGGAAGGTTCAATTTCATGAAAATGTGTATATTTTGGCATATTGAGGTCAAAATGAGTGAAAGCCCCAAATTTTCCTAAGAACACTAACCTAGAAATGGGGAGAATTCATACCAAAGAGGAAAAGTGATGCATATGTGCAATGTTGTACTCCTACCACAATTATGCACCAAACATGAATGGATAGACTCATTTAATCATACATTGTGCAAGAAAGAAAAGAAGAAATGGGAGAAACCCTCAAACAATAAAATTTCGAGAAAATAGGGTTAAATAATCCATAGAGATGACATATGTGATGTTTAGAGATGAGAAACATCAAAGAAATGACAAACTCACATACTACATTCAATTTAGTTGGAAGAAATCAAAAGAAAATGGAGTTTTGAGGTTATTGAACAAAAGCAACCAAAATCCCAAAGGGAAAGAGGAAAAACCTACTTACTTGATGTTGAGAATGGAGTTGAGAGACTTTGGGTTCGAATAGAAGCGTGAGTAGGGCTTGTAAAGGTGCTCCTGGGTCCTCTCTTGTTGCCTTGGATGATTTGGAGAAGAGAGGGAAAAGAGAGAAATGAAGGGTTTTAAAAATATGGGCTTTTCTGTCCTTAAAACAGAACTGCGTGAAGGACAGGTGGGTTGCCACCTGCAGGTCCTGAAAATAGCCCACCCGCCGGTATAACCAACCAGTGTGAATCTTTGGGCCAAAAAATCCAATTTTGGAGATTTGATATTCAAGACTCGTAAAACCTAGTTTTATGTGAATTATGAACTGATGCACAATTAATCTTCATGCATACTTATGTGGAATAATTACAATACCATGTAAAACTCGATGCTCGAGATGCATGCTATGATGATGAAATGCACTATGACTATATGATGACAGGCATGATGTGCATTGATTTTGTGATTACATGAAATGAAAGTGGCACTTAATTGTACCTAATCTTGATGCAATCTAGGTACAAAGCATCATGGTACGTACTAGATCCAACAGTAGTTCAAGAGGGGCCCCACGTGGTTCCCATCCCGTTGGACGACCACCTAACCCTCAGGGACCTCGACCCCGGGTGAGCCTTAGACAAGAAGATATAGTTGAGGACTCACCTACACCAGAAATTCTAGATCCTCCTCCTGTTGTTACTCCCAATGATGTTGCAGCTCTTATTCAATAGTCGCAACAGGCATTCCAACAATAGTTACTCCAATAACAGCAGACTTTCATGAATGTTGAGCACCAATAGTTGCACCCTATGCAAATGGGACAATACCCTCATGGGGTATCTTTCCCATAAGATCCTCCTATGGTGCCAGGGTTAGAGTTCAAGCGGCAGGTGCTTCTCCACGAGAACCACCTGTTGAGACATAAGGGAGTGCACCACCTGTTGTACCACCATAGGACCAACCAGGGGGTACTCCACCTATGGCCACTCCACGGTTCCCTCCTTATGGCACTCCTCCATATATGGTGCCACCCCCATACTAGTTTTACCTAGCTTATCCTCCATACTATCACCAATAACCACTACTACAAAGGTGGTGGATTCATTTAAAAGATACTTATCACCTCTCTTCACCAAGGTGGGGAGTGACCCTTTAGAGGCGGATCGGTGGATCCAAAAATAGAAAAGATATTTGAGGTGATAGAATGTATAGAACCTCAAAAGCTCATCTGTGTTGGGTTACAGTTAAGGAATGAGGCTGATTCATGGTGGAAGGCTTCTAAGCCTATTTTGGTAGCAACCCATCCAGAACCAACATGGGAACAGTTCAATGAATTATTCTTATCGAATTATTACCCTATCAGCTTCGGAGATCGAAAGAAAACTGAATTTTCAGCTTTGACTCAGGGAAACAAGTCTATCCTTGAGTACCAATAGTAGTTTGAGGAATTATTCTACTTTGCCCCTCCACACATAAAAATAGAGAAGGAAAAGGCAAAGAAGTTTTTGAAAGGGCTAAAAGTATCTATTGGCACAATTTTGGGGGCCATGGACTTGACTGATTTTATTCAAATTGTCCAAAAGGCTATGATTATAGAAGATAAGCAGAAGGGAGAGTCTACCACCACACCTGGACTTTGGAAGAGATCCAATCCCTATGCATTCAGGCAACCCAAATAAGAGTTTCTGTGGGCCATACAATTTTGGTCCATCATATCAACAACCCTATAGGTCATCGGGATACATGCCCCGGTCAGCTAGTAGATCGGGTACTACCTCTTTTTTCCCAAATACTAGCATGGTGCCTATGGCCCCGAGGCCACCTCGTCCTCCTACTACACAGGGCCAGATACAGATGGCACTAATACCAGTGCTAGCCTCTCAGAACAGGTGCTATATTTGCCATTCACTCGAATATATTTTACAAAGGATTGCCCGTGCAAACCAGTTGTGGTACAGAATCAGCCTCCTATTCATAGACCCGCCTTAATTCAAGGTGGTCCACCTCAAGGAAGAATGTATGCATTATCAGCCGAAGAGGTTGAGGCAAGCCCCAATGTCGTAGCAAGTACCCTGTCTATCTCGGGTATACCAGCTTATGTACAATTTTACTCTAGTGCATCACATTCTTTTGTATCTAAAAGATTTGCTAGAAAGATTGACATGACACCCAGGGCTCTAGAAAGTAAATTGATTGTTAGTACACTTACGAGCAAGGTGGCACAATTAAATGAGGTGTATGGGCCCTGTCTTGTTAGTATAGGTGGAAAGAAGCTGAATGCTCAGTTTATCAACTTTAACATGAAGAATTTTGATGTTTTATTGAGTATGGATTGGTTATCTACTCACCGGATAAATGTCATGTGTGCCGAGAAGCAAATTAAAGTGGTGAGTGATGATGGTGAAGAGCTTGTGTATCAAGCAGATAAAATAAAATGACCTAGAGAGGTTCTCATCTCTGTATTACAGGCAGTAAAGTTATTAGAAGACGGATGTCAGGGCTACCTAGCTTCAGTACAAGATGTAGAAGCAAAGGTCACACCATTAGAGGAATTGACCATAGTTAGGGAGTTCCCCAATGTCTTTCCAGATGATCTAACCTGGCTTTCGCCTAACAAGGAGTTAGAGTTTTCAATTGATTTGGTTCCCGGAGTAGCATCAGTATCTAAAGCTCCGTACAGAATGGCACCATCCGAATTAAAGGAGTTACAGACTCAATTGAAGGATTTGTTAGAGAAAGGATTTATACGCCCAAGTGTTTTTCTTGGGGTGCCCCAGTTCTGTTTGTCAAAAAGAAGGATGGCTTAAATACATTCAACCGACTCTGGTAGGTGGGAAAATGGTCACACACTGTCCAGTGAGTGCGATTCGAGATGAGATTGATCGATGGAAAAATGATTTGGTAGGTTTTTTCGTAGGCAAAAGATCACATTTTCATTATACAAAGGAGATGCTTCTCAAGCTCTGGAAGATTTCTGGACATGTTAACATAAAATTTCTTGAATGTGGTTTATTCGTCTATTGCTTTAATCAGATGGAGGATAGGGAGAAGTTATTGGAAGGAGGGCCATGGTAGATTCAAAGAAAATCTTTAATTCTTGTTCCATGGAGTAGGGAGCTATTCTTGACAAGATTGGTTTAAGTTTTGTCCCTATTTGGGTGAGTCTTCCAAATTTTCCATTTCTCTTTTGGTATTCAGACTCGTTAAGGGCTATTGGAAGTATGCTTGGCTTCCCAATTTTGATAGATAAAAGAACAAAATCCATGGAGCATCTTTCTTTTGCAAGAATCTGTGTGATAGTAAATGTTACATATGTGTTACCATTCTCTATGGCCATTAAAGATGAAGATGGAAGAATTCTTACACAACAAATTCAATATGATTGGGTTCCTCCTAAATGTGATTCTTGTAAGATTTTTTGTCATTCCAAGGCTCAATGTGGAGTGGCATCCAAGACTCAACATCCAAAGAAGAGTAGGCCGATGTGGAGAAGGAAGGAAATGACTAATCAAGGTGGGGTGAATACTGAAATTCAGATAACCGGCGGTGTTGATAATTCTCTAATAGGTGAGAGATGTGATTCGGGAAGGATGGAGGTGGATTCTATGCGTACTAAATCTGAAAAGTATTCTTATTCAAATTCAAATTTGAATATTCAAAATAAGAAAGTTGGCACTAGCAGATTCGGTGGAGGATTTGTTTCTCGATCAAATTCAATCATTGATGTTAATGCTTTTACATTATTAGAAGGTTTGACCGAAGAGATTCCTCTTGATTCAAATAAGGAGGTTACGTTATATTTTAAAGGGGGGAATAAATGCGTGGAGACTCATATGGAAGGGGGGATTGATTGTGTGGAGGTTGTTTTGGAAAGAGGAGGTGATAACGTGATGGGATGAGGTGGATGTGAACTTTGACTCTAATATCCACTCTATAGTTGGCAATGCCATAGAGGACAGTGTGCTGGCCGAAGGAGAGAATAAGGGAGAAATTATAGGGATTGACAAATTGGGGTATAATTCAGCTACCATTTTAGAGGGGGCTGTTTTTTAGGAATCTATTAGTGCTCCCTTTTTTACTCATAAAAATGAGGAGGTGGTGCTATCCGATAATCAATCTGCTGACGTAGACAATGTGAATGAAGATTTTAATCCCAATTTGGTGGGCTTAATTGAAGGAGATGAAGAGGAAAGGGGTAAGGTCAATGAGTTGGCTGATCAATTAGAATAAGATCTTGATAACGTAGATGATATGGTGGAAAATCTATTAGGGGTAGATTTTGAGGAAGGAAAATATTCTACCTCCTGTATCCAATCCTCTTCCACAAGGAAGAAGAGAATGAAGAAGAAGAAGAAGCCAGTCTCTAGGACCCTTGAGTGTAACTTGAATCCTGGTCCTGACACTGATAGTTCTTCAGTTGTTTCCTCCGAGGAGCTTTTGGAGCCTATGCCATTTTCGAATTCCGACAATAAGACGGATTCAAAAGAGAGTTCAGAGTCTATGGAAAATTTGAATCTAGAAAATGATCCCTATGACGGAGAATCATTCATTCATATTTCAAATTGGGATGTAACAACAACTGTTATCTCTTCAGGGGAAGAGACAAAGATGAACCATGAGGTGGCCCATCAAGTTGATAATATAGATGGTTCACATATGGATTTTTCTGAGGAAGATTTTGAGTCGACCAATGATGATAATGACTTTGGTCATGGTGTCTTCAGAAACCTGACCCATCCGATTTTGAGAAGCTCTATGCGAAAGAGTCTTCGCATCAGAAGTACCCCATACTATCTTCACTCCCGTGATTGAACTACTTAACTCTTTTATAGTGTTTCTTTCCGAATGTAGAAATGTTCCTCTCTAACTTTCCTTTATGATGCAGGGTCTATTCTGCTTGTTTTTTTAGGGGCTGATCTCCCTTCCTTAGGCCTATCTAATAGGGAAATGGTCGTCTTATCTTGTTTTTTTCTTTTTTCTTTATAATGTAACTTTTCTTACCTATCAAAAAAAAAATGTTGAGTTAAGATATGATAGAAAACGAGATCAGGATATTGGGAAAATCACATTTATCTCTGGTTGTTGAGC
Organism: Macadamia integrifolia; assembly: GCF_013358625.1. Classification (NCBI taxonomy): domain Eukaryota; kingdom Viridiplantae; phylum Streptophyta; class Magnoliopsida; order Proteales; family Proteaceae; genus Macadamia; species Macadamia integrifolia. Next base: position 14,050,831 of record NC_056557.1, read on the forward strand.
CTTCGAATAAACTTTGTACCACGAACTCTTGGGAATTCTGTAAATACATATATATATATATATATATATGTTCGCAAAATAGATGGGTGAGATGAGTCATGCCACTTGGCACTCTCTTTAAGACCATAGACACTCTCAATGGTCCAACTGTGGATGAATTGCGTATCAACCTCCAAGATGGAACATCCAAATGTACCCCTAGTAGTTGTGCACTCAACTGCTAGACCCCTTCGATTACTCCAAAATTGTGCTCAAGCTCAAGATAAAATACTTTAAAAAAAATTAAGTTGAGACACCCAAAAATAAGAGTATAACATTATTTATATTCTCTATGTCAAACTGAATTAGGGTACCAAACCTTAGATATAAACATATTAAAGTAATGTTCATCAAATCAATCTTTAAATCTCCATCTCCGTTGAAGAGGGGTAATCCTTCAACCAAAAACTTCAATTACGTGTCACTAGTTGTAAATTCAGGAGATTTTGAGTTAATACCTGGTTATGTAGGAGATCCATCTTTTGCAAAAACAATTTTACAATAGGATCTATGCAACATCTGATCGTAGGCCAGAAAGAGAATAAATAATCTATAAATTCTTATGATTGGTTTCCAACAATGCCTCAGTATCGTGAAGTTTCAACATCATAAATCCTTCCCATATTCTAACAACATAACATCCAAGTTTAAGATGAAAATAGAATAAGAAAAACACTAGCGTATGTCGAATGTTTTAGGCAATGAGTCATAATAATCAAATATCATGCAAACAATGCATGGCATGTTGATTGACATGTCCTGTGCACATAAAAAATTCATGACACCTTCTAACAATAGTTTAAGAGTGTTTAATATACATTTTATTAAGGTTATGAAATTTTTGTATTATTTTTTATTTTCTGTTATAAAATATTTATATTGGAGAGTTCCCTTTATAGTTCACCTTTTGGAATAAAGATCTTTCATTCTTTTTTTATTCTGAAAAGTTTTCTTGTACCACTTGTAACTTTCTCAAATATCATGTACCTCCAAAATTTTGGGATATGTCTATCATATCCAGTTTCAATAAAGGTGTTAACTTAAAAACATAGAAGAAAAAAAAATTATTTTTACTCATGTTCCATTTTTTTTGGTAAAGTTTACCCCTGAAGAAAAAAAAAATTTGTTTTTACCCACTGATGCAGCAAAAATTGACCGGATGATCTTCCCTGTAGTTCCTGGTGCTTTGGCCGACTTGCACAGAAGAGATGACAGGGGAGAGCTGGGCTGACCTGATGGGGGACTCTCCGATGCCTAAGTCAAATCTTTCCACAGCAGATGTTCAAGAGAGCTTTTCCAGTAAAATGAGTGATTGATCCATCCCCCATGATGGAGGCTTACCTTGATATTTATAGGCTACTGATGGAGAGAGAAGGAGGGGAGTTTGTGGAGAGTCCAATTTAGGCGTAGAGTCCTTAAGGGGAGTGGCACTGTGATTCTGAGAATATTCTGGATTCCAGGGTATATTCTGAGAATATTCTCCATTGATCTCGAAGGTGTAAGTCGTGAGAGGGGTGGATGCCTCTGATGACGTGTAGTGGATAGAGTCTTGCCCCCATGATTAGGGATCACATCCCTTGAATGTAGGAGTGGATGTGTGCACGTTTCTGGGTGCATTACTTGACTATGCCGAGCCGAGGTGACAGGTTGGTTGAGCCGAGGTGACTGGTAGCATGGCCTGATGGAGGGCCGAGGTGGTAGCATGGCCTGATGGAGGGTCGAGGTGGCAGCACGGCCTGATGGAGGGTCGAGGTGGCAGCACAGCCTAGTGAGATGCTGAGGTAGCAGCACGACCTGATGAGATGTCGAGGTGGCATCACGGCCTGATGAGATGCCAAGGTGGTAGAACGGCCTGATGAGATACCGAGGTCGCAGTACTACCAGATGAAGGGCCAAGGTGGCAGCACGGCCTGATGAAGGACCGAGGTGGAAGCATGGTCTGATGAAGGGTCGATATGGCAGCACGGCTTGATGGAGGGCCGAGGTGGTAGCACGGCCTGATGGAGGGCCGAGGTGGCAGCATGGCCTATTGGAGGGCCGAGGTAGCAGAACAGCCTGATAAAGGGCCGAGGTGGCAGCACGACCTGATGGAGGGCCGAGATGGTAGCACAGCCTAATGGAGGGCCGAGGCTACAGCACAACCTAATGGAGGGCCGAGGCGGCAGTATGGCTTGATGGAGGGCTGAGGCGACAGCATGGCCTGATGGAGGCCCAAGGCGGTAGCATGTCCTGATGGAGGGCCGAGGCGACAGTACGGCCTAATGGAGGGCTGAGGCGGCAGTACGGCCTGATGGAGGGCCGAGGTGGCAGCACGGCCTGATAGAGGGCCGAGGTAGTGGGTCAATCCTATTCAGGTTTACATACACGCTTCAGCCGTGCTGAGGAAGGGGATATATTTTACCTCATCACTAGCCCCCCGCTCTAGCAGTTCGAATCGATCTACTAGAGAATTTAATTCAATGTGAAACACGCTGCTTCACTTTCCCAGTCAAGCCTACTCAACGGTTCGAGGACATGACTGTCGCTTGTTCAAAGGCGAAGGAGGCAAAGCGCCTTCATAGGGAGCCGCACAAGATCACAGGTCAACTGGAGGTTGAGAAGAAAATGGCCTGATCTGAGGAGATCCGTGCCAATGATGATGAGTTGATAACTGGAGAGCTAGAATCGGAGGTTACTAAGCAGCTCAATGCCAATAGCAACTTGATGAAGGAGAATGATGCTCTCTAGGATGAGTTGTCCGAGACTCAGGGTGCTCGTAAGGAGGAGCTCACAGCTAGGGTTGGCGAGCTGGAAAGGCAACATCGGGTTGAGCTGGAGGCTAACGAGGTGGTTGAACCCCTAGGCCTATCAGAAGTGGCCGATTAACGTTAATTATGTTTCATTTCAGGTCGGCTCGGACGATGCTATCTGGTTCATCCTGAGTAAGATGCCAAGCTATAATCTTATGGACTATGAGTAGCGTGTTCCCGCCTCTGCTACTTCGGTGTAGCTCAATGGCTCGATCAACATTGGTGAAGAGGTGACCCGACTCAAAGGATAGATAAGTGAAGAGCTAGGCCCGTGGATTAGCCCCCCGAGATTAGCCTTGTATATATATGTTTTTATGTAGATGTCTCCTTCGAGAGTGATGTACTTTGAAGGCTTTTTCCCCTTTTTTTGATGAATGAAAAATTTATTTTGATGTCATCTCTCAGCATTCTTATACTTCTTTCTTTATTTTCTTGTACTTTGAGCCGCCTCGAAATGAGTAACTTTTGGAAGAATAAGGACTAGTACAGCTATCTGAGTGTGGCTCCGTTCCCTATCTGAGCTTAGAATTGATCTTCCATGCCTAGCTTATGAGCTCTTGAGGTGCTAAGCCTGGGACTAGCCATAGGGGTGCCGAGCTGGGGCTCGATCTTTTGATGTGCCTTACGTTAAGGTCTTTTATGGTGCCGAGTCGTGGCTGAGACTTGCATGCTTTATTGCATAAGGTCTTGAGATGCCGAGCCGTGCTCGGGCTTACATACCTTAATGCATAAGGTCTTGAAGTGCCAAGCCAGGGCTTGAGCTTACATGAATTAATACGTAAGGGCTTGAGGTGTCGAGCCGTGCTTGAGCTTGCGTGCCTTAGTATGTAAGGGCTTGAGGTGTCGAGCCGTGCTTAGTCTGCATGCCTTTGTGCATGCTGAGCTGGGCTCGGGCTTGCATGCCTTAGTGTGTAAGGGCTTGAGGTGCTGAGCTAGGGCTCGAGCTTGCATGCCTTAGTGCATAAGGGTTTAAGGTGTTGAGCTGGGGCTTGGGTTTGCATGCCTTAGTGCGTAAGGGCTTAAGGTGCCGAGCTGGGGATCAAGCTTGCATGCTTTAGTGCGTAAGGGCTTAAGGTGCTGAGCTGAGGCTCGGGCCTGCATGCCTTAGTGCATTAGGGCTTGAGGTGTCGAGCGGAGCTTGGGCTTGCATGGCTTAGTGCATAAGGGCTTGAGGTTTCGAGCTGGGGCTTGGGCTTGCATGCCTTAGTGTGTAAGGGCTTGAGGTGCCGAGCTAGGCTCGGGCTTACATACCTTAGTGCGTAAGGGCTTGAGGTGTCAAGCTGGGGCTCAGGCTTGCATGTCTTAGTGTGTAAGGGCTTGAGGTGCTAAGTTGGGGCTCGAACTTGCATGCCTTAGTGCGTAAGGGCTTGAGGTGCCAAGTTGGGGCTCGGGCTTGCATGCCTTAGTGCGTAAGGGCTTGAGGTGCCGAGTTGGGACTCGGGCTTGCATGCCTTAGTGCGTAAGGGCTTGAGGTGCCGAGCCGAGGCTCAGGCTTGCATACCTTAGATCGTAAGAGCTTGAGGTGCCGAGGTGTGCTCGGCCTTACATGCCTTAGTGCGTAAGGGCTTGAGGTGCCGAGCCGAGGCTTGGGCTTGCATACCTTAGTGCGTAAGGGTTTGAGGTGCCGAGGTGTGCTCAGGCTTGCATGCCTTAGTGTGTAAAGGCTAGAGGTGCCGAGGTGTGCTCGGTCTTGCATACCTTAATGCATAAGGGCTTGAGTTGCTGAGCCGAGGCTCAGCCTTGCATGCCTTAGTGCATAAGGGCTTGAGGTGCTGAGCTGGAGCTCAGGCTTGCATGCCTTAATGCGTAAGGGCTTGAGTTACCGAGCCAAGGCTCGGGCTTGCGTGCCTTAGTGCGTAAGGGCTTAAGGTGCCGAGCCGAGGCTCTAGGTTGCATGGCTTAATGCGTAAGGGCTTGATGTGCCGAGCCAGGGCTCGGGCTTGTATACCTTAGTGCATAAGGGCTTGATGTGCCAAGGTGTGCTCATTCTTGCATGCCTTAATGCGTAAGGGCTTGAAGTGCCGAGTTGTGCTCGAGCTTACATGCCTTAGTGCGTAAGGGCTTGAGGTGCCGAGCTGTAGCTCGAGCTTGCATGCCTTAGTAAGGGCTTGAGGTGTTGAGTTGGGGCTCGGGCTTATATGCCTTAGTGCGTAAGGGCTTGAGTTGCCAAACTAGGTTCTGGTCTTGATAGTGCCGAGCTCAACTTTACGCCTTAGTTGTTAAGGTCTTTGTTCCCTTAGAAGAGCCAGATATTTGGGAGAAGCTTCATAGTATATTGATGTGTTGTATGCACCTGGAATAAATACATTGTTTCGAAATACAATCTAATCCACTTCGTGAATAAAATTGAATAACTGAGATATGAAAACTAAGGTGCTGACAATTTTCTCGTTCTTTTATGTGGGGACGCACGCCTCTAGTTAGTCTTTAAAGTGACAGCTGGCATCTTCTTACTTGGGGTGGGGATCTATGGACATCATATATCTCTGGGCTCTGGTGACGCGTGGAACGATGAGCTCTCCCATTCTGGGCTAGAACAGAACCTTGCCTGTGCCCCTCGGTAGGGGAGCAGGGTGGTACCGAGTGAACAGTACGTGACGTTCTGATCGACCCCCTCCTTACTATTGATTGAGGGGTGATACTGTTGTCACGAGATTCATCGTTGAGTCGTCTACCCGAAACCGGCCTAGGTGGCTGAGCTGAACTAGTCCGTGGCATTGAAAGTGCCAAGTCGAACTGACGTATGAAGTCCCGCACTAATGCATTTGTTGCTAACACCTATAGCTGTAAGCTCTGCATCTGCTCTTCCATGTTTAGGTGAGTTACCCAGGATGATGGGACATGGCGAGATAGCTGGGGGTTCTGCTCGCGCTGATCCCCCTCTCCCTGGGTAACTTGCGCATCAGGCCTGGTTTGCTAGGGTCCTTGTGGAGGGGTCTCTGCTGGGACATTCTCCTGCTCTGCCATTGGTGGTGAATGGGGACTTCCAAGTGGTAACTCGCAGGTGGATCTTACTCGTGTTGTCGTAGAAGAAACGACCTTCTCACTCATTAATTGCATTAGTCCAATGTGATTTTTTATAACCGATTCCCACAGACGGCGCCAATCTGATGTGGCAAAAATTGACCGAATGATCTTCCCTGTAGTTCCTACTACTTTTACCGACCTGCACAGAAGAGATAATAGGGGAGAGCTGGGCGAACCCAACGGGGGACTCTCTGATGCCTAAGTCAGATCTTTCCACAGCAAATGCTCAAGAGAGATTTCCCAGTAAAAGGAGTGATTGATCCATCCCCATGATGGAGGCTTACCTTGGTATTTATAAGCTGCTGATGGAGAGAGAAGGAGGGGCATTGTGGAGAGTCTAGTTTAGGCGTAGAGTCCTTGAGGGGAGTGGCACTGTGATTCTAGGAATATTCTGGGTTTCAGGGCATATTCTAGAAATATTCTTCATTGATCTCGGAGGTGCAAGTCGTGAGAGGGGTGGACGCCTCTGATGATGCATAATGGATAAAGTCCTGCCCCCATGATCAGGGATCACGTCCCTTGAATGTATGAGTGGATGTGTGCACGTTTCTAGGTGCATTACTTGACTATGCCAAGCCGAGGTGACAAGTTGGTCGAGCCGAGGTGACTGGTAGCATGGCTTGATGGAGGGCTGAGGTGGCAGCATGGCCTGATGGAGGGCCAAGGGATCACGTCTCTTTATTTCTATTTTTTATTAAAATTAGATCATTTTCTGATTTTACCCACAATCCGAAATACCTATACTCAGAACCATAGCAACCCTCGCTGCATGTTACATGATTTGATTGATAACATTTTTTTTTCAAGGAATGACAAGTATTGACAACACATTAAAAGAAGATAAGAACAAAATCAGCGAAAGACAAAGTAGAATCCCTTTAGCTCATCTCTCTTCTAGAATTCCTTTAGCTTATCTCTCTACAAAACCCTTGACTCTATTTGTAACTATGTCCTTAATTTTTTAAAATATTTTTTCTTCTTTGGGTAAAATAAGAAAAAAAAAGTAAGCTAGATAAGAAGGTAAGATGACGTAGGTAAGATGACGTACGTAATCTTTGTAAGAGGGCGATAATGAAAGGAAAGTGCAAGTCTCAGAGCCTTTATAGGCTTTCGTGGTGGTTGATCACTTGATCCTTCTGTTTATTAGTCAGCTAGCGGCTTAACGTATTGTGACTTGTATTTATCAGAGATTCAAATGGAACTGCATGTCCCATTCCTCAAAAATTTAGATTAGAAGTATTCATCTTTGTCTTTTTATTGAGAAAGCGGAAGAAACAAAGATAGTTTTAGTATAAGAAAATTATGGGAAAAGGTTGGATATACAAGATAGGATCCGCTGCTTGTATGATCACTTAGTTATACGAGTCTGCATTCAACAACTGTCCCATCTTCTACTATTACAAGGATAAAGAGGTGTATATTTGAGAACAAAAAGGACAGGTGTTGGACACCGACTCTTACAACCAGGTGATCATATGAGCAGCTAATCCGTTTTTGGATATATTAACGGTATATCTAAATCTGTGTCTTGTCTTTTTTCAACTCTCTTGAAAAAGTCTTTTAGACCCCTTCCATTAGTTGAGCTGATAGCTCCAATAAGGCCCAAGGCATACCTAATCTCCCACAAATCTTTAAGATCCTTGTTTGGTCATGTTGCCCCAGAACTAGCGTAGGCGCCAATGAGAACACATGCAAGGGCATCATGATTAATGAAATCATATTTTTTTCACAAGAGGTGGAGCAGTAATTTCACATACTAGGTGTCGTTCTTTCCCCTTCTTTTTCCCTTTTATATATTTAGGCTAAGGTTCAAGACTTCAAGATAGTGCGTGGCTCCAGGTAGGGGTGAAAGTTCGGCCTTGACAACCCGAATCTGCCCTAATCCGCCCTAAACCCGAATAGGACTTGGGCAAGTTTTCTAACCCTAAGGGTGGGTTAGGGTTGAAAAACCCCAACCCTGGGTTTAGAGTTGGTCGGGCTCGGGTTGAGGCCTCAGCCTGGCCCAATCTAACCTAACCCCGCCCAAAATTTAACCCTGAATTTTTATACTCGAATTTAGGGCTCCTATTGGTTCTTCATTTTTCTATAATTTTTTAATATATAGGATGTGAATGGTAAAAACATGTCAATCAAGATTAATCCAACTACTATAGAAGCCGGGGTCAACCCAACCCAACCCAACCCAGTCCAACCCACCCAACCTGATTCTGATTAGGTCAATTAGGGTCAGGTTGGGTTAGTATGAACCAAGCAAGGTTGGGGCTGAACATAAACCCAACAAGGTTAAATTGGGTTTAGGTTGAATTTTGAGGACCTAAGGTTGGGTTTTAAGAAACTTGACCCAACTGACCCTGTTTCAACCCTAACTCTAGGTCTACCGTTGTCTAGATTTGAAAATTAAGATTATCAATATATATATATATATGATTTCTACGTCTTCTGCAGTTGCTGCAAAATTGCAGTGAACATCTAGTAGCTAAGAAACCCTTGAAATGTGTGTCTGAATGCTTCCAATAGTAAAACTAGCTCTGCCTCTGTGCGTGATACACCTCCGTCCTTGTGGCCTATTCTCTCTTCTCTATCTGAGCGAACCCATCATGACCCTCAGCCGCTCAACATGCAGTGCCAGTGAAGACGTCGAAGACACTGATGATGCTGACGATGCCGATGACACCAACGACGTTGACGACAATCCTTAGCCATGGCTGCATACCTGCGCTAGCCCTATATCGCTCCGCCCTCTACAACAGCCCCTTGTCGCTCCGCCCCAAGCGATGTTTCTGCAACAGCCGCTGTCATTTTGTTTTGAACAGATCTACAGATCAGATCTGTTATTTTCCCATGCTGCAGCCATGGCTGTGCTTTAGGCTTTGAAGACCGGCCTCTGTTTCATCGTCAGAGGTATCGTTGCTCACATCACCACCACCTACTCACGGATTTGAGTTCTTGGTTCAGATCTATAGCCGAGCTACTCTCTTCTCCACTCGCATCATACCTCCACCCATCTCTGGCTCCTCTACCCACCAAACTGAAACCCTTCCTACCACCCTTCCCACTGCCAACCTTTCCCCCATCACTGATCATGTCAGCATTCTTTCAAACTACCTATACTGTATATCAGAACAAATTCAAGATGCCTTAGGGGGTGTTTGGTTCAGTAAATCAAATGGTGTATGTATCGGATATGAATGTCAATCTTTTGATTGACATTCTTCTGAATTATGTTTCTTTCTGAAAAATCGTTTGGTTGCCTTAAGGCTAGTACATGTTTCTCGCAGGTTGAGATATTGGCTTCCGTAGAGAACGTCTTTCTGCTTTCTCCTTTTATACTAGGTGGTAAAAAGGTTGCTCAAATCTGAGTTTAAGCGTTGAGGTAAACTCAGATTTGGAGCACATCATTTGTAATATGGTCATTCATGGGAAGTAGGATGCTCACTTATGAGGGTCATCCTAGTGGAACCAAACAACTCCAAAAATCAAGAATTATCATTCTAAAGAATGTCATTCCAAAGATTTACTTAACCAAACACCCCCTTAAGTAACCTTGGATGCTTCCTCGGAGAAGCCTTGTCGGTGGGGATGGATGCTGATGTGTTCTATTTCGTGGAGGGTCGTAAAGGACAGACTATGGCGACCTCTTGCAAGAGATATGTTTGTTGATTGCGCTTTTTTCCCCAGTTTGAATCCAACCATCACCGATGGATGCTTGGCCGCTAAAGGCATTTCATCCACCGGAAGACCTCTTGTCATTGACGTTGACGACTTCTTCGGCGTGGCCATGAAAGAACTCCAGACCGGAGCACAGGCGATTTCTGTTCACCGAAGAGGGTCTACGATGCGTGGTGATGAGGATGCAGGGACGTACAACGCATCTTCAACCAAGATTCTGACGGTTTGGGCTGCCCCATGCGGCTGTGTTGCCTTGTTGGCCACCTATGATGGCCATCTTCTTATTTTAGCAACTTGTGTTTTGGCTTTTTTAAATTTTACTAGTTGTGTTTTGGCTATTTTAAGTCTACGTTGGTTTAGTCGGTTGGATTGTGGGAAGATACGGGTCCTCTGGTACCTTCATATTCTTCTGGGTCATATGGTAGGGCCACATGCATACTGTGACAACATTTGTTTGGCATGTGCAGAGCCACATGCATACTGTGATACTTGGTGTCTGGCATGTGTCGCTTCTTTGTCCATCATGGTTTTCTCGTTCCATGTGAAAGAGAAATTTACCCATGTCAATTGTGTTTACAATTATATGTCTAGGGAAATTATTGGTTTCGCCTATTCCCTATCTTGGAAAGCCCTATTAATAACATGTACAAAAGATTGGCTTCCACTTCTTGATTTCGTATTCTGAGCACTAAGATCTCGTGTAACTCATGTCTTCTATCTAATTGAAGTTGCTTTTATCCAAAAAAAAAAAAAAAATCTTCCAATAGCTGGATATTTACTGCAACATTACAGCGGCTCAAGGATGTGCACTCAGATATGTGGCTGTAGTAGCACATGTTGTATTATCTCTCTGGATTTCTTTATTATTGTTCCTCTCCTACCCAGTGTTATCAATTCGGCCGAATAATTCGCGAATTATTCGGCCGAACCGAATTTTAAAGAATTTTATCAAAAATTCAGACCGAATCCGAATTAAAAATAAAATTCTTTAAAATTCGCGACTTTTTCAAAAATGAATATAAATCGCGAATAATTCGGACCGAATCCGAATTAAACCGAATTATTCGGTCCATTTAAACATTATTTAA
>NC_056557.1:14061485-14104420 GCF_013358625.1 Macadamia integrifolia
AAAAAACCAAAAATATAAAATATAAAAATATAAAAATAATAAAAAAAAAAACCCAATAAGATTTTTTGACCGCTTTTTTGACCGAATCCTTAAATTAATCGTCCGAATTATTCCGAATAATTCTCCGTCCGAATAATTCCCGAATCCGAATTTGCTAACTATGCTCCTACCTCTAACCGTGACCATGTGGGGCCATGTGAACTTATATCACTCTCGAACTACCTCCGTGGGTGCGGCGCCGTATGAATTCGGTAACCACCCCACCCCCACCCCACCCCCTTTATTTTATTGGGTTGGCACTTTGGTTAGGGATAGCGTGACCCACGTACCGTGCTAAAAAGTATCCATAAACCGCTAAATTAAAAAATCAAACACATGAAAATAAGAAAAGAGAAAAGCCTGAGACTGCACATTAGATTCAGATCCTTTGATTCCAAGAATAATCAATGCAGGTAGAGTTCATGAAATTTCGTAACAGTGGAATAATCAATGCAGGTAGAGTTCATGAAATTTCGTAACAGTGTAAGTTCATAATATCATTTTTCTTATTTTTTTTTATTTAAAAAAGGATTTTATCCAAGAGAATAGCACTTGCTTCTAAGCTCAAGAAGGGGCAAAATGATTCCCCCACCTCGAGTGAAAGACAGAAATCTTGTTCCAATTGAAGCTTCCCCATTCGTACCATCAGCACAAAGGCCACACTTTCAAAAAGAAAGCCCTTCCCTTTTATTTATCAAGGGAAGTGTTTTCTGTAGAGTAGTGCAGCTCCTAAGCATGCACAAGGACCTATAGGAGTGCATGAGGAAGCATCAATAGATATGTCATCTTTATTTTATGGGGGAGGGTCAGTCATCCCCCTCGCCCCAATATGCCTGGGCGCAACGATTACACTCCCCCCATAGAAAACACTTAATCCCTTTACTTATTTAGGGTTTGAACAATTATCTGATCGCATGGTAACTGCACCAGCATGAGGCTCAACCAAAAGAGACGCCCAGACATCCAAAAAAATGGCAGTGTGATCTTTCGCCATTCCCCTATGTCTAAGTGTAACGTCTTGCAACTTGGTAAGGATGTTATTAATTTCCATTTATTTTGATTTCCCTTTTGAGGTGGGGGTGAATTGCATGAAGCTGTGAATTAATTCTCTAAATATATGCCATCTTCATGTTGGGCGAGAATCTCATAATTCAGACCATTCAAAGTTGCCTTACATGAATCTCAAGTTATATGGTCCCATAAAAGATTGAAAGGAGGAGAAACGAGGGTAGAGAATAATGAAGTGGCAAGGAATATCAAGTAAATTAAATCCAATTGTCTATGTGCGTGCGCATAGAGTGAATGTCACGCAACTTGTTAGGGGCTAGGCTATGGACTTCCCACTATTCAATTTGATAATGCAAATTGTCATAATAAAACCAAGAAATAGTGGAAAAACACAAATATTTGGGAGATTTCGCTGACCATTGTAAAAAAAAATAATAAATAAATAAAAAATAAAAATCAATCTAGATTATTATAAAATAAGCGAATATGTGTGAAAAAAGGTGAGCGATATAATTTACTAAACAGAATAACCCATATAATTGAATTAGGATAGGGGTGTTAATGGATTGGGTTGGTTTGATTTTGATTCGGTTTAATTAAGCCTGTTCACTTTAAGACCTTACATTGTGACCGACTCGTTTAAGTAATTGGGCCTAATAGGTTAGATATAGTCGCATTTATAAATAGTCAGTAGAATATCAAGTTTTAATCAGACTATCAATAATCAGACTAAATGGGGCCTTAAATGGTGACTAATGAATTATTTTTCTCTAAACAAGCTCTAATTGGACTGTAAACGAATTTTAAACATGTCAAACTATTAATTGATCGACCCCGTTGAACGCCCGTCAAGTTGTACCCTTGCACTGGGAATAACCCTTTATATTCAGGTTCGTCTTAAGCCCAGCAAGTTTAGCAAACAAGCTGGGCTGGTTTCAAGGCTGATTGGTCAACTGCTGATGCGGCCCTGGAATTGACTCCCACAGAATTAAAAAATCAAATTTCAAACTTGACTAATACATGTTGTACTATAGCATGCAAGGCGATTTCTTACATACCTGTTCTAAAAGGAGCCAGACAGGTTTTATTGGTTAATTTGGATTATATATGATGAATCTTAGAAAATCCCGTTTAGTAGAATGAGATGGTTGACTACTTTTCCCAAACCTATCATTGGTTATTATGGTACTCTTAGAATTTTAAACTAACTGAAACAAAAAAGGAAACACTACTGAAAGAGCCTTTTATGTGATTGACACTATATCTTAATGAATCATAGGTCATATGGTAGAGGAAGAGAGAGAGAGAGAGAGAAAAAAAGAAAGAGAGAGATTTTTTTTTTTTTAAATGATATAATATTTCATGTGAGGAGGCATAGTGTACATCGAGACTTAGATTTTCTATATAATTTTTATGTGGTGGTTCAGTTAGAGCTGAGATTTTGAAAGCATGTGAACCATAATAAGATTCCTTGCTTAAATATCAAATATCGATCCCAATGGATTAAAATCCCTTGAATTTAAAATGTAAATAATAATCACATCTAAAAGCTTATCATTATTAAATATAATAAAAAAATAAAATAGTTCTTGTAATTTTATTAAATAATGATTATAAAATTTTTTTTTTAAGATTTGAAAAACTTTACTTTCCTTTGCTTTAATTTTCTTTCCACGCAAACACAACTTTCCCATAAAATGATTGAGCTGAAAATTTTAAATATAAAGATCAGGCCTTTTTTTTTTTTTTTTTTTTTTTTTTTAAATAAAAGGATAAGGCTTACTTGTGCGCTTAAATTTAAATCTACCACCAACCCTTTTTCACTTTCTTATCTTCTGTACTTGACAGAACATCTCATCTGCCTTGAATGAATATTTTAAGTGTAAAAAAATGTTAGTTGTATTAGAGACCCATGATTGCAACCATAATGGGAGCCATGATTTGCCATCGTCATTATTGTAACTTGCTGTAGTGATTGGTCAACCATCCATGTGTATCTTGTACTGCTATGGTATTTACCTTGTAATGTTCTTCACTAACAATTCCTTTCTTATTTTAGCTTAGGCTATATTGTTTCCAGCTAGATTGATTGACTTGATTGTAGGAGATTGATTCTCTAACTTTGCTATTTAAGCCTCTGCGTTAGGTGCTCTCTACCGTGGATAAGATTGATATTTCTTCAATTATTTTCTCCTCTTTTGTCTTTCATGTTGCATTTTATCAAGTTGTTTGACCTCCAGTAGCTCCAACGTATCACATCTTAAAAAAAGGCCAATATCATGCTTATGCTCAATAGTTGGCTTCATATCATATATATTTCATTGACATAAAACATCATTTTTTGTCATTTTTAATAAATGTTAGGGATGAAGAAAGCTATTCATTTGTGTGTGTCTATGCTTAAGTATCAAGGGACACAGAAAGATTGCATTACTCCCCTCCCATGTGTCGAAGATGCCTCTACAGGACATCTCTTTGGTTTGCACGATAGCATTCTCTTGCCTTTAAAATTAATAAGGAGAAAATTTTTGGTCCAGGAGCACAATCCCCTACACCAACATGAGGGACCAATGAGAATGCACGAGAAAACATCAAAGGAGATGGATTTGTGCCTTTTCATTAGAGGTGGGGTGGTGATTTCACCCCATCCAAACTCTGGGTGCAGGTGTCACACTCTTGGATATAATTGTTTTTCCCATATTAATATCATTGGGAAAAAAACATAAAAGGCAGTATGGCTTCTATGTCCAAACACAGTGGGGGCAAAATGATTGCTTCACCCCTCGTGAAAGGGAAAAATCCCATCCTTATTGATATTTCTACTAGTCTTTCTATTGGCGTACACACTGGTGTAAAATTGGAGTAGATTTCGTACATTATTATCATCGTTCATTGATCAATTCGATACATAATCCATCCATTGCCATCTTTTGTAAACGATTGATGGTAGAAAGATCGAATCTCTAGTCGAATTGATAGAACAGACCCAAAAAAGATGAGAACAGATTAAGTCCTCAAACAAAAACCATTTTCGTACGTACTGATTCCACAAATAAAATTTACCTAAGAATTAATTATGTGATAAATTCCATGTTTTTGAATCAGTCCGAACGATAACATCAAAAAAAGATGTTGGTGGTTTTTTTTTTTTTTTTTTTTGTTTTTTTTATTGTGGGTGGTTGACTGGTTTTGTTGAAGCAAGTGGGATCCACCAGCTGGCTATTCATAATTCCAACTGACCAAACACAAGTGGCCCCACTTGTATTGTAACAAATGCCAAAGCTTTTCGAACTTTCCAAAGACACATTTTTAGGATTGTATGCCTTTAGATTGCGAAATACCTTTCCGCATATGCCGGGAATGAGTGTAGAGAATATTCATTAGGACAAGTTTAGTCCTGCAGAATGTACTAATTACTATAATATTCAATACATGATCCAGTGGTTTTCAATAAAGATTAAGGGTAGTTCCATCTTTTCGCGGATCCCGACATTGGTAAGATTCGATGCATGACGTTGTCCTCGCTGGAGTCGCCTAACTTTTTTTCGTTAAATGACAATAGTGTCCATATGAAATCACACGCATGAGGAATACTTCGAGGGTATGTTTAGTCATTTCACGATAAGGCTGGAAGGTAGTAGTCTAGTAGATGCCAGATTTCAAAAGAAACTTTGAAATACCCATTATACCCTTTATTCGGACCCATGTGATGGAAGGACAACGGCGGGTTAATGGGTTATGGGGTCGATTAAGCACAACTTCCAACGGGTTTGCATATATATCAATTTTTTTTAAATAAAAGGTTTGCATTTTCATAAAGATAAAAAAAAAAAAAATCATTGCTTGATTAGAAAAAAACCAATTTCACCCTTTATTTTGTCAAAAAAATTAGGGAAAAATCTCTTTTGTCACGTGGTCCCTACTTCATTACATAGGAATGTGCAAAATTATCGTCTTATCCCGAGATAAAAATCTCATTCATGTTGATATCTCTTGTCCATGCTCTAATTGTCCAAGCACTTGGTCCAAGCACTTGGCCTTCATGTTGATGCATTGACCACGTAAGACAACAATCTTCTGCCCAAAAATTTAAGACAGAAAAAACGTTATCTGATTGCATGACCATTGTCCAAGCACTTGGTCAATAAACAAATATTCAACTAGAGGGGTAAGATGTCTTTTTAACAACATCAAGTGTTTGACCGTATAGGGCACAACCGAGTAGCATTCTTTTTCCAAAAATATAATACTAAGATTTCATTGCAAAGAATAATGAAGCATATCAAATTTACCTATGGACGTGTTTATTTCTCATACATTTTCTATACAAATGGTGTTTAATTTGAAAAAAAGACTTCATTCAATTTTTTTGTTTTTCAGATTAGATGCCCTAGGGCTGCTCTTGATTGAAGGTAGGAGATTAGATGGTGGGACCTATGAGGTAAGAGGGTAAGAGGCACAAGCATATATGCCTCTTGATTCCGACTCTAATGCGGGAGAGAGAGAGCAACCATATCTAACGAGTAGGAACACCTGGGGGCATGCACACGACTACAAGAACACTACACGAGCACCTGGGTGCACACCCTGAGTGACTCTTTCCCGCCCAGGAGATCTGCTTCTGAGTCCACATCACTCCTGCAAATGGCAGAGGCGCAGAGCCACACCATCAGTCTAAAGATTCCTATCCAGGCGAATCAAAGATTCACTTTCTTCTAGTACAGTCGGGTCGCGTCGGATTACCAACCGGACCTACCCGACTTCCGTACAAAATTAGACGAGGGTCAATTTCGGTCAACCGCCACCATTATTAAAATACAGAGACTTGGGTGAAGGGCCTCACAGACTCTTATTTGAAGGCGACTCGTGTGGGTTGCCACAAAGAGGGACTCTCCTATTAGAAGGCGAGCAGGAGGAGAAACCGTCGTCGACCTCTGCAACCCAAAACCAAGAAAAATCTTCGTTTCGTTTCCTCTCTTTTCCCGTCCCCTCGTTTCGATTCTCTGTTAGAGACATTCATAAAAGAAAATTTCTGCATTTGGCCTGTATGAAGGGATGAGCTGGTTTGACAAGCTACGTTGTTCTTCGGATTCGAGCCACTTCATTGCCGGACTCTTGATCTTTATACTTTATCATTCCTTCCAGTTAATTTCTAATTCTTTAATTCCTATAAAACCGTAAACGCCGTTCGGATTACTTCTGTTTCTTGCTATTTCAATGGACCCCAAAGACTTCTTAAGCAATAATTTGATGGATGGTAAGTTTTCTTTTTTCTTTTTACTTTTATTTTGTGTTTTTTATGCTTCATCAGCAATATATGTTAATTTTCCCTTTGGATTGAATTAATTTGTTCTGTTCTGGAGTGAAAGTTATTCTTTTACTTTAAATTTGGATTTGAATTAATTTGTTCTGTTCTGGGGTGGAAATTGCCCTTTTATCTTTGAGAATTGTTGGTTTAGGCGTTATTTTTATTTGCCATTGTTTTTGGAGGATAATTTAGGGTTTGCTTACCCAATTTGGCGAAATGTTGCCTTCTATTTTGAATTCCTATCTTCCTGTGTTAATGTGCATAGATCTTAGTGGGATTTTGGATTAGAAATATGTTGAATTCCTATTTGCCTGTGTTCTGTTCATTCATCATAAAGGCAGAGAGGGTGGGGGAGATTTTGAATTTTAAAAAATTTGAATTCCTATTTTGCTTGACTATTTCTGTTACTGTTCATTTTCAGTTTTTTCTGAATACTTTTTTGACAGCTGTATACCTGAGACTTAAATGACATTCTACAACACCATTGAAAATGACGGTTTCAGTATGGAGGTTAAATACAAATGAGTGCTGACACAGTTAGGGAAGACTTGGAAACAAAAATTAATAGAAGACAAGGCTCCAGATAGCAGAATGATTGAGCTAGATTGGTCTAGCATACTCATCTAGATTTTTTTTTTTTTAAAGAGAGAGAAAGAACAAGATTTAGTGACACAAAGATGAAGATTTTATTGAATAATTTTTGTAAAATCCTTAAATATTAGTGGCTTAAACTTTTATTGGTTCTCCAAAAATTACAGCATATCTATTTCAACAGCAAAGGGACCTATGAAATGGTATTTACTGTCAAGTACCCTGTGAATTACCTCTGTATATTCAACGATGTCTTACTACATCGCCTACTTAATTTCTAAAACATTTTTTGAAATGTTTTTCCTGGATGGTTAAAATTGTCCTTGAGAGAACAAATTGGCAGCTAAACTTGTCTGTAATGAAAATACTTTGGAGACAATGAGTTACATTTTTTTTTTAAAAAACTTAAAAATTTTGAGTTTTAGCAACGAAATCATACTATCCATGGAATTATTGAAGATGATGTTACTTAGAAATGAGTTGATACTACCACTGGGAATAGGGAAGGTCTTTTTATTGGATCCTTGCTGGCATGGGCTTGTTGATCTTAGACTGTAAACCCTGTCAAAACATATAATTGGATGAGAAAGTTTCCAAGACAATACTTGTAGAAACATGTGAACATAGTAGTGACTGAATGCCTTATACAGTTGTTTCCATTGCCTCCGGTGAGCTTTCTTATTGATTCACAAATATGACCTTGAAAAAATGCTGATCTTTGAACTTTTCATGCAGCTCAAGTGCTGACCAGTTTTGATCATTACTTTCCATGTATAGGTACCTTGTTTTCACACGTTGAGAGACAACCACCTTCCTTGCCTTTAGTCATTGTCATAGGCAGTGGTATTTCTGGGATTGCTGCTGCCCGTGCCCTTCGTGATGCATCTTTCAGGGTGAATTAATTTTAAACATTCTGCAAGCTGCTCTGGGTGATCAACTTGTATTTTTTCTTGCTAATTAAATTAATGTTCTTGTTCAGGTGCTCTTGTTAGAGTCACGGGACAGACTTGGTGGGCGTATTCACACTGACTACACTTTTGGTTGTCCTGTTGACATGGGGGCATCATGGCAAGTTCATATACACCTTCTACAAGATTTCTTTGCTTCTTTCTCTGTCTCTTTCCCTCCTCCTGTTTTATGTGGCTGTGCATGTTTAAATGTTTATCATGCAAATATGAGTTGCTTTATAATTGAAGAAGGAAGATGAGAGCATTATGATGATCTTTGTATTTTATGGTGGTCATTTGTTTTTCAGGTTACATGGTGTCTGTAATGAGAATTCCTTGGCTCCGCTGATACGGTGTCTAGGACTTACATTATACCGTACAAGTGGTGACAACTCTGTGTTATATGACCATGATTTAGAAAGGTAAGTCAAGTCTTGTCAGGTAAAACTTTTTTCACCATTGGTTCTTTTCCATTAATGCAATTTTTTTAAGGTGAAATGAATAAGTTACTTTAGATTAAAGTAAATATAGAAAAATAGAGGAAAGGAGGGTAATATATTTTTTTGATTGTCCTTGTATTACTTTTCTTCTATCAAATAATAAACATCTGCACATTTGGTATTTCAGTTATGCACTTTTTGATATGGAAGGCCGTCAAGTTCCCCAACAACTAGTCATTGAAGTTGGGAAGATATTTGAAAGAATTCTCAAGGAGGTACACTTCCCTATGCTTTAGACGATTGGATTCCTCAAATGATTTAATTTCTATTTCTATGTCTCATTAGTTAATTAATGGTTATTTTTTTTTTAATAATCAAGACGGAGAAAGTAAGGGATGAACACAGTGAGGACATTTCGGTTCTTCAAGCCATTTCAATCGTATTGGATAGGCATCCAGATTTGAGGTCAGTGAAAATTGGAGAAGATGAAATTTGTACTGAATGATTTTCCTTTTCTGCATCCCTCATTTCTTGCTTTGTGCATGGGATCCATCAATTAAGTTATACTCTTTACTTTCTGTAGGCAAGAAGGACTTGCTCATGAAGTTCTGCAATGGTACATATGCAGAATGGAAGCTTGGTTTGCGGCAGATGCAGATATGATTTCACTGAAAGCTTGGGATCAGGTTACTAAAGCCTTTGACATTTGTTAAGTAGTTTTGCTGCTCCTTTTAAGGGATGGGTATAATGACTAATTGGTTGATGTGTTATTCTCTGACCTGCCTTTCTGTTTGGTTTTGTTCTTGTTTGTTAACGTCCTATTGATTTATTCATTATAATAAATAAAAAAATGTATGATAATGCATGATGAATAATTAAGAGGGGTGGGGGGGAGTTAATAAAAAAATGTTAATTACCCTAGGAAAGACTAAAGAATAAGTGATGAACCCTGACCTTTTTCACCATGAATCTTTTTTTTTTTTTTGGTCTTCTCTTTTTCCTTATTTTGGGTGGGGGGTAGTTTTTTCCATTTGTGGCCAAGATATTTTTTCTAGAAGTAGTTAGGCTTCTACGTTTACTTCAATAGTGACAACTTAATTTATTCTCCTATTTTGTTTTCAGCACTACATCTGCTTGGTATTATAATATTGGGGAAATGTGAAATGTAGTGTTTGAAGTAAACAGAGTGTCAATTCTTTTTCCCTTTCAAGAATTAAATGTGGTTTTTGGTGACTTTTAGAATTTTGAGCTATCGTCATGTTTCTTGAGAGGGGATTCATTTCTCTGGTGAAAAGATTCTTTCGTAGACCTGTCAATTGCCCATTGAATCCTTTAAGAGGTAGAAGTGATTACAAGATGGAAAGAAAATATTCAGATCACTGCCACCGAACTGCATTCTCTAAACGAGTTGGGATAAAGGTTCTTTTGAACTTACATCGGTTGATTTATGAGCATATTGATTAGATAATTCAACTTAAGATATCACATGCTCAAACTGTTCTATTTTTAATTATTTTGGGGGTTATTTGGCATATTTTTCCTTTTCCTTCCAGTTTCCTCTATGATATATAATGCAAATCATCTCCACTTGTTGGACTTTGTTAGATGGAAAAAGAATAATTATTGATTGAAGCCAGAATTCATTTAGTTTCCTTTGGAATTCTTATGTGGTTCACAGTACTAAAATGGGTGCTGCAGGAGCATGTTCTTTCTGGGGGCCATGGACTCATGAAGCAAGGTTATTACCCAGTGATTAAGGCTTTAGCAGAAAATATTGATATACGCTTGAATCACAGGTATGTGTCCATAGCTTTATATTAGAAAGGAATGCTACTTTTTATTATAAAACAGTGGGACATATTGAGATTTCAAAATTAAGAAAATCAATTTCTGGTTTGGATTTCTTGTAGTAGTAGTATTTGTGTTTTACTTACCAGCACGAGTCTTGATATCATAATTGCCCAACATGTTTCTAAATTTCTAATACTTAATAATTGAATGCAAGTGTCTATAAGTTGTGCTTTTAACGAAAGGAGTGAACTGGACTGATATTATTATTTCTTCTCTTTCATAATACTCAGGGTTACAAAGATTGCCAATTGTTTCAATAAAGTGATTCTTACTGTTGAAGATGGGAAATGCTTTGTTGCGGATGCTGCTATCATAACAGTTCCCCTAGGAGTTCTGAAAGCCAATCTAATTGAGTTCGAGCCCAAATTACCACAGTGGAAACTTGATGCAATATCTGATATGGGTTTTGGAAATGAGAACAAGATTGCCTTGCGCTTTGACACGGTCTTTTGGCCAAATGTGGAATTATTAGGCATTGTTGCACCCACCTCATATGCCTGTGGTTATTTTCTCAATCTTCATAAAGCAACTGGCCACCCTGTACTTGTCTATATGGCTGCTGGAAGGTTTGCTTACGACATAGAGAAGTTATCTGATGAAGCTGCTGCTAATTTTGCGATGGTGCAACTCAAGAAAATGATTCCTAATGCAAAGGATCCGGTAAGTCCCTTGGTTTCAGACCTGTGCATGATTCTGTACTGTTATTCAAATTATCCCTTTTTTAGATGATTAATGCCATTACAGCATAGTTAATTGGACTATTTTATTTATTTATATTGGGTGAACTTTTTATTGGCTCAAATTGGGAAATCTTTCTTCCAAATTTAAGAGAAAATTGTGATTGGGGTATCTTGTGTTTTCGGCATAGGGAGAAACTTTTATTCCCCATAGTTTGTCCTATGTGTATTGCCCCAGCAACTGAGCTCTTTAGGTCATCAATCAATTTCTTTCTCTTGGAGGAGCCATTGAATTGTATGCTTTAAGATGTCTCTAGCATCCACTCAGGCCTTTTACTAATGTGTTATGTTATTACTTACTTTCTAGGTGTCCATGGCTTGTTCTATAACGCAATCCATGTCATCAGTTGGTCCTCCATATTTATCTATCTTCTCTGGCTAATTTGAATTTTCAGATTGAAATGCATAACTAGGCTCTACAGTTTGGATAGTAGTAAAAGTTATATACCAAGTCTCTTCAGCGTGTCTTTCCTATCTTTTTTTCCTGTGAATATACTTAAAAAGAGTGAGTTGGTCATTGTATTCTCTCCCGAGTAACAATTGGTTGTGTTGTTGAGCCTACTGTGACTTGGGATAGGGTGACAATGAAGTCATGAGTGAACTTTAGTAATTTTTTAGTAGGAGGCAGGTAAAAGGTTCCAAGAGGGATAATGCAAGTTTTCAGTGCAGGAGTAAGCAAAGGACTTATCTATAATAAGCTCAATTCAGTTCATTCACAAATTTAATTGGGGGATAATCAAATGGCATACATAACTCAGAAGCACTTGTGGTAAGAACTAAATCTTGTATGCCTCACTTTGGTTTGCTTGGTTTCTTTGCAGGTTCAGTATCTTGTTTCACGATGGGGGACTGATATGAACTCTCTAGGTTGTTACTCCTATGACTTGGTTGGGAAGCCAGCCGATTTGTATGAGAAGCTCCAAGCTCCTGTTGGTAGCCTTTTCTTTGGTGGGGAGGCTGTGAGTTTGGATCATGCTGGATCTGTTCATGGAGCTTACACAGCTGGAGTGATGGCTGCTGAAGACTGCAGGAGTTATCTATTGAAGCAGCTTGGTAATTTGGAATTGCTCCAGTTTGGTTCCTCTAAGGAGGAAATTATTGAAGCCACTGTTCCTATCCAAATATCAAGGATGTGAGCTCCTTATAATATCTTAAAAAACCATGTTTTATTATTATAGCACTGTGATAATGCAGCTATTTCTCTCATTATTGGTTTATACATGGATACATACACTGGTTGTTCAACCAGATGTCAATCAAATACACAATGAAAATTGAAGATAATTGCTACTGAATTTCTTGAGGCTAATCCATCATTTGCTTTTCATTTCTTTTACCCCACCACCTCCAACTTAGAACTGTTCTTTTTTCTGAAAGATCCCCTCAAAAAATGAAAGGAAAAGAAAAAAAGGGAATGATTCTATTACCTGAACCACATGATCAAGATGACTGTGAACCTTGAAAAATGACCAATCCAAAAAGCAGAAAAACCTACCTGTCCAATAATTAGAATGCCAAATCAGCTTCAACATGGTAGAAAAGCATAGCTCTGGTGGAGGGGCAGTTGATGGTCCTTTTCCTGACTATATGTTATGTGTTACATCAATTCTTTTTACTTCTTGTTACTTAATGAACTATAACCTACAAGTGCAATATATAGATTATTTAAATAGATCCATGTATATTATTCAGGCCTCCAAATTGTCTTTCATGAGGCTTTCAAGTTTTTCTTGGTGGCACTGTCTAAAATTTAGTCTGTCGAAGTTCCTGAGTTTTGGCCAAGTTTGCTTCTAACCTTTTGGTGGTAAGGCATTACAGAATAGTGGGTCTCGGTATCTCACAAGAGCTGGCACTTGTATCCTTAGTAGTAGTTGTAGTGACTGTAAGGTCTGGAAAGAATTTTGCTGACTGAACCTCACTATTTGTAACCAAAACTGTTAATTAGGTGATTAACAATGAAGGTTCCTGAGATTTTAATACAGGAGGAGGAACTTTAATGAAGATAAAACATTTACTAGGGTGATTCATGTTTGTCATGCTTGTGCCCTTCAGGTGTTGAGACATTGCAGCAGAATAGTGGATCAGTATCTCACAAGACCTGGCTCTTGAATATGTGGTAGTATTACTAACAGGGATGGTCTGGAAATTATTTTTCCATTTTGATACTTTGGGAGAAAACTGAAAGAAGATGGAAACATTTATCTAGGGTGATTCACAGTGGAGATTGCTGATGTTTAGTACAGTAGCAGAAGACTTACAGATGATAACTATTTCACGTTTGTTGGTCGTTTACATGGATGCTAACAAAGGATGGGAATACCATACTGAAACTACTTCAATGCTTTCCAGTTCTACTCCTAAATTGGAGAAAGAAGCTAGCTTTTCCTCCTCTTGCTGCTCCAATGTCTCATAAAGAGGGGCATTCCTAGTCTCAGGAAGCCATATTATCACAAGCCCACTGAATATACCGAGGGCTCCAAATGCCAGAAAAGAGAGTGATGGGCTCAAACGGCCTAACACTACCAGAAGTGGTGCAATTGAGGCTCCCAGCATCAGTGCTTGTCGCAACATTGATACAGCAAAGTTCCTGACATTCGTAGGGAACAGCTCGACACAGAATATATATAGGACATCAAAGACTTTTGAAGCTGCCATGATTCCGATTGCTTCCATGGTTAACTGAGGCCAGTTATTTTTAGCTTCACCCTCCACTTGTTCCTTATTGCCAGTGTTCTTCCTAGAGAAGAAGATACATAGGATGCATGACACTCCAGCGATGTAAGCTGATGATGAGATTAGAAGACGGCGATCTGTGAAACTCAGGAGCACAATACCGATGAGCACTGCTGGAATTTCCACGAGGGCATTTAGTACGACCGTGAAGTAAAGATCCAAGTTCAAGTTCTCGACGTTTAGTTGGATGCCATAGTATAAAAACCCAACTCCAAAACCAGCAATCATAACTGTGAGCATCCTCTTAGCAGCCCATCTTGCAGACCACAAGCTCTTGGTTGATACAGATTCATTCATGTTGGTGGATGAGTTTGAAATGGTTAAATTCTGTGGAAGCTTCTTCCCATTCAGTCTTGCCAACTTATTTAAGATTTGCAAAGCTTCTTTGTTTCTTCCTCTAACAATGAGCCAACGAGGTGACTCGGACACAAAAGGAAGGATCAAAATGGAGTAGAGGAAGGGGAGAAGGGATATGATCTTGTAGATGTTTCTCCAAGATGTTCTGTTTGGGTAGGCAATCAAGGAAAGTGAAAGGAAGCCTGTAGTGAAGAAGAAGAAGCCATATTGTCCAACTTGGCCTCGCCATTTTCGTCCTATGACTTCTGTCGAGAGGACAAAGCAGCAAATACCAATGCCAGACCAAGCAAACCCATTAGAGAAGCAAAGGAGGGCATAGATCCAAACATTAGGAGAAAAGGATGTGAGGAAGGCAGTTATGGATGTTAGGAGGCATGAGACAAGCACTGCTCTCTTCCTTCCTAGATATGAGCCTGCCAAGCAGCCATAAGCGGCAGATCCTACAATGGAGAGAAATCATCAATTCAGTACAAGAGAGTGTGAAAATGTGAAGTCTACTAAACTAACTTGATGGAATTTTCAGTTCAGCCCACTTCTGTATTTAGTTTCTGGGCTGGCCCACAAGTTCCCAAATTTGCCACTACTCTAAAACCGGTCCAGCCAGAGCCAGGCGGTTCAGCTTGGGTTGATAAGCTGATGAAAATATCCTCAACTTGGAACGCAATTTAGCTGCTGCCCAGATTGCAGTCAAAGAAATGGAATCTTAAAGGGTATTTTAAAAATATAGTAAAACCTAGAAGGTTATTTGTGAATCCTAAAGGAAAGTGAATTATTCTATTTTTTTGGCTGCAGGGGTACCAGCCAAAATTTTCCCCTCAACTTCAGCCTATAAAGTCCTTAGAAAACAAAGGTACCCAAGATTGAACCAAGAAAGAACAAGGATGCAGGTATGCCAGCATAAAACTTTCGGTCGCAGATGATTCCCCACTCAGCTATGGTCGAGCTACCGTTCCCTCTGATCCACTCCCAATGCCCCGATTCAACCTTGCAGACTGACCCGGTTGAACCAGGATCACACCAAGACCCACCACCCTTGCACGCCCAAGAGGGCTTTGCGTCACTGAAGATAGTAACCAAGGTGTTCTGGGAATCAAAAACCCATGCCAGAGACACCAAGAAGACATGTATGAGCTGCGAAAATCCTAACGACCCAACATATTCATCGATCACTTCATCGACTGTTAGCTCTAGTTTTGGGGTCATTGGGGGCAATGCTGCTGGTCCGGTGGCTTCTCTTCCTCCATGGCTGTTATGTGTTACCAACTCCTGCAGCTCATCCATTAGAGTAACTTCAAACAATAGTGAACCAAATTTCAATGGAATCTTATTTCTAAGAAGAAGGAAATAATGGGCTCTGTTAAGAATTGTTCTTGTTAAGGATTTGTGTACACTTGGAGGAGGATATACAGAGTTTATGGCAATGGTGGGATCCACTTTAAGGGTTATGAGACATGAAACAGAAAGTGCGTTGTCAACTCATGGTGATTGCGTTGTCAACTCTCTGGTCTCCCACCTTCTCGTAACGGAAAGTGCTGCTTGCCGTGTTAGGTCATTTCCCGAGACGTTTGTATTAGGGATGTCAATCGGTCAAGTTGGGTCGGAATTTTTAAAACTTTAGTTCAACCCTAAGGTTTCATAACTCAACCCTAGTAGGTTGGACTGAGATATCTCAGCCATGCAACCCTGCCTAATGGACCTTGATTGGGTCAGGCTTAGCATAACTAGCCCAGCTCAATACTATTGGTTTTCTTCTTCTTTTTTTTTTTTTTGGGGGGGGGTGGGTTGTGACTACTATTAGTTATAATTTGTTGCGTAATCTTGATACATTGCAAAGGCCAAAAACTGATGTTTTCATATCTACGTAGATTGTGGAAAACAAAAGATTTATTGTAAAACTTTTTTTATAAGTTACCTATTTATAATTATTAACATATTTATATTATATGTACTTCGTTTATAGGGTTGGGTTAGGTTGAGACCTCAACCCAAGCCCAACCCAACTTCGCCTCAGGCCTAAAATTCTCAATTCTAACCCACCCTATTGGCTGAAATCTCAACCCAGGCCCTGTTTGAACTCAAGGCAGGTTGGGGCTCATTAGGCTTTTTTGACACCCCTAGTTTGTATTACTTAGGACTCTTTATCTTTGATATGGAAAGGAAAGATGTTTGTACTACTTCTCCATCTTTTTGGGGCTTAGAAGATGATAAGAAGGAGGATGAGAAGTTTTCATCCTCTCATTTAAGCTTAGTTTGGTTGTTTAGAGGGGGAATATTCGGTCCCACAAGGCTCTTGCATGTGCGAGGTTCAAGGGGTAAGAACCACACAATCTTACTCAAAGAATATCGAGAGGTTGTTTCGATTGTTTTTTTATCACCAAATCGTAACATTCGTAACTTTATTATTGGACCAAGCACAGTCTTTAAAATAATAATAATTTGAGAGAAATTTCACATAAACGATCTGAAAAATCTCATCATGATGCAATGATTGATTTATTTCTTGACAAGTGACAATCAAACCAAGCCTAAGCCTGAGCATAAGCATCAATGAAATGTGGATTACATTTGTGTTTCTTATGGAAGATGATTGCTTTAGTCATTTTTTACCCTTTTTTATTTTGGTACTCACGGGTTACACTTTAAAATCCTTACTCTTAATGAAATGAAGATCACATTTGGGTTTTGTTAGATCTAGTTAATTTTTTTCTTTTCGAACTAACTGAGTTTTCTTGCTTTCACAGTGAACATTCACCACAAGAGATTAGGGACAAGGGAGCAGGATTTGGGGGTGAGGGGGTTCTCGACCCTAGGATCATAAATGAATCTCACCGCACAGTCAAGGGAAACATTTTTATTTTTATTTTTTATTTTTTATTTTTTTTATACATATCAGATTTTGTTGCTACTTATGCCTAAATTATGGAATTTCCATCTTCTACTTAGTGAATCCGCTAGGTAATAGGATATAACGTTTAAGGGAAAATGTTTCTGATTCATGACCAATTACTTGATGGCAAGAGATTTGATTGAAGCAACAACCAGAGGGTTCCTTAGTAGGTCAAAGAAGTGCAGCTGAAAGGTTGGAGGATTAAGGAGGTTTGGTCTAATCTGAAAGATCTTCATAGACCTTTGAGCATATTCCCTCAATTTTAAGATGTCTATAATCTTTTAAGTAACATTCCTTTCTTGCTCAGTCCTACGAATGAACTGATTGATTTTTTGGCCAAATTAGCCCTTACGACAATGAATAAGCGTATTAACTATAATTTTTGTAATCCGAATTATGACACTCTGATGCATCATTGAGTTGGGATTATCAAAAGATAAATTATTTAATTCTCAAAATAAGATAAAGTTGGAAAAAAAAAAAAATAATGAAGTGTTCAGTACATGTCCACTTATTGCTGTGCTAAATGGTGAGGACAAGCTTGAACCTTCAACCTTCAACCTTCAACCTTCAACCTTTAGATTGTTTACACAATCAACAAATCATTTAAGCTTCGGAGAGGCTTCTTATGCTAAATGGTTTTGCCATGCCTATTAATCCTATATTTCACTTTGATCCAATGCCCACTTCCTCCACAACACCCAAAACAAGATGGTGCTATACATTTAGTGCATATGACAGATGAATGTATATTGATCTAACTGATCAATGATTTTTTCCAACAAAAGTGTCTTAAGGAGTCAATATGTTAAATATTGCTACAAAATAGATGATATTTTATGAAGCTTTAAATTCACTTTTAATCACCTTATGAACTTTTACATTAAGATCCTGGATAAGTCCGAGGCTTTGAATAGATTGTTTCTTAAATTTAGTATTACTTCAACAGAATTTATTCATATAAATATTAATGAGAGAATTAAACTCGTAGATGAAAAAACCTATACAATGGACCAGGTTTTGGCCTATATAACAGCCCCATCTATTGACCAAATCTGCATCAAAATAGCTTCAAACTTCCTCCAAGTTGCTGCAGTTTCCCAAGTTCTTCATACCAGCTCCACTAGCATCCTCTCCAATTGTAAAAGAAGTTAATATATGAAGGTTAGTCAACTGACATATCCCCCTTGGAATGCTCAATCTCTGTTTAATTCTAAATGTCTCAAGTTAATCATCTTTCTCATTTCCTTGGTAATCAGTTCAGATAATCATTACCTACTAGCTTCAAAGTAGGCAAGGAATGAAGTTAGTAACACAGTCAGATAATTTTTTCATCTTATGACTTCCCCAAGGTTTGAGATATCTCACATGCTTCAACTCTTTAATTGAGGATGATAACTTTCAAATTCCCTAATTGGCTAAATCTAGTGACAATGTCTGAAAATTTGAGAACACATCAATAGATATATTACAAGGATAATCGTAACCAGAATTGACCACTGTCAAGATCTATATATACTATATTTGTTATGTAAAATTCCTAGGATTTCTGCTCTTGAACCAACCAATAAGATAATAAGTCTCAAGTTTGGACTTGACTTTGTTACCGTGCAAAATCATGCATCTTGCATACCTCTTTTTCTCGTCGATATTAAACACTATCCATATTGAAGAAAAAATTCAACACAAGAATTAAAATTCATCACCAATAGTTTGCATTTACTTATCTTCTGTCATCATCAGAAATAAAATTACATAACAAGTATTATATTCCCCAGACCCCCAATGCCAACAATAAGAATAACAATAAATACTTTATCCAATGTCTTGAAAGAATGAATTCTACGCCTTGAAAGAAATAATTTCACATAAGAAATAAAATTCATCACCAATACCTTGCATTTACTTATCTTCTGCCATCCATAGTCAGATCAGATAAGGATTTTGTTCAATGTCTTGGAAGAATGAATTCCACATCTTGAAAGAAATAATTTCATACAAAACTTAAAATTTGCCGCCAATATGGTGACTGTCTTGTCTTGAGCCATCCATAATTGAATCAGTAATAAAGTAATATGACACACAAAAAATAAATTTACTTTCCAAATGTGCCATCATTTACTCATCACTGGGGACAAATTTTCCAAGTATTGTATTCCCCAGACCCCCAATGCCAACCATAAGAATGATCAAAAGGATTTCTTGACTGCTAAATCCAATCAACACAGTTGTCAATATTAACTTATCCCTTTCTCTTCCAACAATTTCTGGGTCATCAAGGTGAGCATCAATTTCTCGATCCATTTTACTTGTAAGAATTGTAAGAAGATCAATAAAATTGAGCATTTTCATGTCTCCTTCAGTCTTACCTAACCTTCCATCAATTTCCCTAATTTTATGAGCTATCTTCAGACGAAATGCAAGTAGATTTGGCAGTGAAAAGAAATTGATTACCTTTGTCATCATCCCCCTTGGGGCTTCTATCCTCTCTGGCATGGTTTCAGCTGAAATCTCATCCTTCACACCATAAGCTACATCTTTGAGCATTTTCAACCAGAATCTCACAGTTCCTTCCTTCACTTGCCTCATCTCCACATCCTGCAGTACTGCTTGGATCGTTGGTATACTGTTCTCCATGACCTTCTCAAATTCTTCATTCACACCCGATGCGAAAGTAATCTATTTCTCAGGAAAGAGCTCAGCTTCTTTGATATTTCCCCCTATCCTCTGTTGATGAAGATAAGGAAATCAAGCTGAAATGAGAAAAGGTCAACTACAGTTGGTCTTCTCCCAAAGAAAACAAGGTAGACAAACCCACTTTACTTTGGGGGATCTTACTACCTTTCTTTTTTCTCAGTGGGTGTAAGTTGTAGCCCACTATAAATAAAGACAAGGCAAACACACCTTACCTGAATAAGCCCTTTCCCAGTTGTCACGCACTTCCATTTTCCCAAGGTCGGGAAGAAAAACCAAAAAAACTATAAAATATCAAAAGTGCCCCTATATTCTGGTCTATTGGATCACCTTTCAATTTGTCTCCTTCCCAACTCCCAAGAGATTCTGAGATAAAAAAAAAAAATTAGCCTTGAACTAGGTAAGCAAGATTTAGGCAAAAAAATATCCTCTGCCGTGGGGAAAATAATCCTCTATTTTTTTCATTCATGTTTTTTCTTGTTTTGCTACCTGCAGAACGTGACACGTGGACAATTTTAAGACCAACGCACTAGATGTAATAATCCTCACCCAGTCTTGACCGTTGGTCTCCTTGTTGTCCACATGTCGCGTTCTGTAGGTAGCAAAACAAGAAAAAACATGGATGGGGAAAACAGAGGATTTAGATCCCTGCCGCGATGCCGCTGAGCGGATTGAGCGGGGAGGATCCAATGGCCGACATGGCATCGGAGTGTGTGCTAATGTCATCTCGATTGTCTGATATTAATCACACGGCCGCACCCACGGCAGATGATCATCGCCTAGATTTAGGTCACCTTATTGATAGATTATGTGTAACAAAGGAAAAGAAAATTTCATAGATTATGAAAAGGCCAAGCTTTGGAAAATCTTCGACAATATGTTCTTGTAAATTCATTTATCTTTTTCAGTAAAAAAAAAAAAATCATTAGTCTTCTATAAAATACAAGAATAACAATTAATTTAGAGGCGAACTGGTTGTAAAATTATCGTAACCTATTTGAAAATTTTAAAATAGCCTAAAAGATAACATCTGATTGATTCAAGAAGAATCAAAATGTAATTTTAAAAGTGAAGAAAGAATGTTTTCAGATTGTATAGTGTAGGTTAGCATCTCCTTGTGTCTATCTCTCTTCTTCCTCTTATGAAATAATACATTTATCCTTTTTGTTGGAGAAGAGAGCTAAACATAGAATGACACTAATCATATTCCATGTCATCGGACAGGGAACTCAATCTCAAAGTTTTAATCTCACAATTAAATAAGTTATGCTTTCCGTTAAATAACCAATATATGGCATTTCAAATTATGAGAGATGGATTGAGATGATGTAAGTATTATTTATTATTTAAGGGTTGTGGGTTACTACTTGATGGTTTGATCATTGTGCTAACATTGTGATTCACGAAGAAAGACACACAGTCATCCAACCCATAGGAAATGTGGTTTAGATGTGGTAGAAAAAATTTAATAGATGAATTGATTTCACCTTAAAATTCAGTTACCAAGGATCTCGCTATGGGATTAATACAGATCTTAATGGCACTTTTTATTTTGGCATAAATTGGTTGAACAAAAATTTGACTTAAACTTAAATCTTCCTTGCATGGCATACATGCACACAAATAAAAATGTAATTTTGAAGATTAAACTTTTTCCTTAAACATATAAAAAATAAAAAATAAAAAAACTACCAAAGATATGGGTTTGTGTCATGGATTAGAGATTTACAGAAAAGAAAAAACTACCAACCCCTCTGCTTTTATCATAGATCTCAAAAACTTCTCATTAGGGTTGCCACCAAAATATGTCGGAGCGGGTCAATCTTCAAAACAAGTCAAGAATTCGAGACAAATTTAACAACCGACAATGTTGCTCATATTGTAGCTAAATTTGGGTTTTGCAGCACTTATTTTGTTCATTTCTCCTCATTGGATTGCCTTGAAATTTTTTAAATTTATTCACCTCCTCTATGCTTAATGAATTATATTCGACTTACCAAAAAAAGAAAAAAAATTAGTGAACTCTACATTCAAGAGGAGGAGGATCCATATAAGACATTTATGGATAAAAGTTTTAGAGATGTAAAAGTATCAAATAGGGATCGTCTGTGATCAGATAAGGATACCCCTAAATGGATATGAATGTAAATCAACTCCGAATATCCCCTCACATTTGTATCCAGATATCCCCTAATTGGATATAAATACATTTAAACAGACACAAAAGTGAATCTGATTTAGATTTTTGACTATAAGTTTACATCCTGACTTGTGTAACCACAACATTCATCCCGTTGACAGTTACAATTCACTCCCAATCAATGTATTTTAGATGCCTTAGTTTTTTTCTTCATTCTCTAGAACATGTCAAATATTTAAGTACCCTCAAGATTATTAATTAATTAACATTAGATAGATATCTTTACAATCAGACATATTATTTTTGGATTATCTGAATCTAGATCCATTTACTCTTAAACGTAAACAGATGTAAATCAATTTCGGATTTTCTAGGGTGAAAAAAAATAAAAAAAATAAACACTCTTTGGAATAAACACCAAACCAGAGAGAGAGGGAGAGAGAGCATGAAGCACTATCCCAAGAGGGCTCTATCTATGAGAACAGGCCATAGGTTTCCATAGAGCGCATCGACAGATTTTTTTATCAGACGCTGTTAGTGTCCCTCATGGTATGACACCATGCCTTGTATCAAATAACATAAAATGGCTATTCTGACCATGTTGTATAATGAAGAAATTTTTAATTGTGTGTTTAATCCCAAATTCATAATGATCAGTCTTATTGTAACCAGCAATGGTTACAAAGAGCAAAATCCATTTCTGTCAAAGTGGATCATCTCAGAGAATTGCCTGTAATGCCTAAGATCAGTACATCTTTACCATCATTGCTGAAAACTGGTGGCCTTGACATGGAGTTCAGACTCAATTTGCTGTATCAATAATGCAATGAAAATTATAATTTCATAATACATAATCAACTTAGAATGTATTCCAATAATGTGTACCAAATGCAATCTCAGTCTATTCCATCAGGTGGCTTCTCCCAGGCCAGCAGTCTTCTCTACGTCTAGTCGACTGCCATGGGCTGCCCTTAGGTGAACTCTGCTCCTTTCACAAGAAGAGCACTGTAGGTCCAAGGCCCTATGGAGGCGGGCACGGCTCTTGAAGGCAGCCCAAGAGCTGAAGGAGGATGTATCTGTCTCATGTTCGAAGGATCAGATCATTGAAGAGACCTACACAAGAGAGAGAATACCAAAAATATTATGTTTAGAGCTTAATTTTTCGCATATATATGCAACGACACAGTGCAGGATTAAGTTGACTGCATTGTATAGATAGAAAATTTTCACTTCCACTGACCTTTATTAGTCATCAAAAGATTTGGCAAGGTAGGTTAAAGTTACATGCATTGTATTGGCAAACCTTTTGGCGGCATAGGCATCATCCATCCCTGGTTGCAATGACATTTGTGGGGAGCTCCTCCGGGCCATAGTGGCCTTTAAAAAATTCACCAAATGTTAGATGTTTGAGTGAAGACAGGTTTCTCAACCCCTTGGGTAGTGATTTACAATCATGGATGTAAAGGCGATTAAGATTTGGAGGTAGAGTCCCAGACTCACCCAGAGATTGCACAAACCCTTCCATCCAATACCCAAGACGAAGATTTCTGAGAGAGGTGAGTTTGCTTAGTCCTGTATGAGGCAACAACCTGAGACTTGGACAGAAATGGATACTCAATTCACATAATCTCGGACTTGATAGAAGTGTCTGTGGTAGTATGCCTAGTTTGTTACAGCTTGCAATGGTTAGCCTTAGGAGGCTAGGGAATTCAGTTTCCTCTCCTCTAGAGCTAGACCACTCCTCCAACTCAGGCATGTTTTCTATGCATAGAGATTCCAATAGGGGTAGCTCCCCAATCGGTGGGAGGAGACTGCATTCCCAGCAGAAGGTTAGTGTCAGAGAGACTAACTTCTTGTAACTTGGCAAGTCTACCATCAACCATTTTGGAAATGCCAAACCATAGTAATAGTGGATATGTAAACTCTTCAGCTCAGTATGGGGTTGCAAACCTTCAAAAACCTCAACATCTCTATCATTACTGCCTCTCCATGCCAACACCAACTCATCAATTTTTGCTTTATTCATCAAATCAGCTTTCCTAGCATCCACAGGATCAATCACATTCTGTAGTAAGCATATCAAAAGCGAACCTTCAAGCTGACACAATTCCTTCAGCTCTCTTATCCCACAACCATCATCATCTTTCGAGACAGGAAACAAAGACAATTTCTTGAGACTAGTTAATCTCCCAATTCCTTTTGGCATGGACCACAAGTTACTGCACTCATGAAGGTCTAGATGCTGGAGATTTTGTAGATACTTCATACCTCTAGGTAAGTCAGATATTCCAGAATAACGGAGTATCAATGACTGTAGATTGTGAAGATTGCACAATGTCTCAGGTAACCGTTGAATGTTACGAGCATAAGAGAGGTTAATATATTGTAGGTACTTCAAATCACCAATATCATCCGGAAGCATCCAAATACCAGAACCATACAAATCTAAGACACGCAAGTATCTCAGTCCTACAAGAGAATTAATAGAGTCATCCCTGGTGTAACTTACACAATAATTTAGTTGTATCAATGTGGATAACCTGTTGTGATCATGATTTTCATCCTTAGACATATATTTCGCACAACACATGGACAAACAATGGGCCTCTTTGGAGCTACGATACGATTCCCTACAATCAAATCTACCATACATCTCTCCTGACAGTGCTTCTGCTAAATCATGTATAAGGTCATGCATCACAAATCTATCAGAATAGAGGCCACCTCCGTCTTCATTGTAGTGCTGAAAGAAAGATCGATGTAGCAAATCATCAAAATATTGGCCACCTATGTTTTCCATTCTTGTGTTTGATCTAATAAATCCTTCTGCCATCCATAGTTCGATGAGATGTTGCTTATCGAATTTATAATCTTTGGGAAATACAGAACAATAAACAAAACACTGCTTCAAAGATGTGGGAAGAAAATAATAGCTTAGGCTTAGAGCAGCTGGCAAATTGCTTTCTTCTAAATTCCACATGCAACTATTCAAGACTAATTCCCAATGGTTTAAATCTAAACTAGAGCATAAAAGGCCTACAAGTGTACTTGCTGCCAAGGGCAATCCTTTGCACTTCCTCGCAATGTTTCTACCCACTGCTTCCAAGCTGGGAGCAATAGAGCCATAATCTATAGATATGCGCCTTTCCATTATTGACCAACACTCTTCATCAGATAAAATTTGTAGATCATGGGTATACATGGGGTTCATCATTGAGGAAACTCTTCTACTTCGAGTTGTTACAATTATTCTGCTTCCTTCCCTTGCCACCATGAATACAACTCTAATTGCTTTCCAATCATTGTGCTCTTCAGTCCAAACATCATCTAACACGATTAAAATTCGCTTCCCCCTTAATTTCTCTCTCAACTTACGTTGAAGTGGTTCCAGGCTGCTCAAGTTAGGATTTTCCCCTGTCAATGACTCTAAAATTTCAGAAGTCAATCTCACAGCATTAAAACCAGTAGACACACAAACCCAAGCCCTAATTTCAAAATGTTTCTCTACAACAGGATCATTATAGAGAATCTGGGCTAGAGTTGTCTTCCCTACACCTCCCAATCCAACAATGGCAATAACAGAAACCTGATTTTGATTTTCATCTGGATATGAAAACAACTTAGCTTTAATTTGATCTTCATCTCCCTTCCTCCCCAAAGTAAAAGATTCATCAACTAGAGAACTACTCTTTGGTCTAGTATCTATTAATTCATCATTCACCCCATGTGATTTCCAATTTCCTGACTCTCTAAGATAATGATCTTCAAGTTTCTTCTCAATCTCCACTAGTTTATTTATGAGTTCATCATTTACAAGAGGCACAATTTCAGCTTTCCTTAAAAGCCCATTTGCATTTAGGTTAAAGGGAAAGAAATGTACCTTGTTTCCACCTTGATATCTTTCATCTTTTCCCTTACGAGCTTCATACATGAACTCATCCAATATATCCTCAGCTCTGTAAGCAACATCTCTGAGATTTCTAAGACAGCGTTTAACCAAGATATTCTTTGATTGAGAGTACTCTGCAAATTTGAGCAGTTCTTGAATTTTCCCAAGAACATCTGAGAGTGCAAGTAGCTCACTCTGAACACACCAAACCGATCCAAAATCCATTAATGCCTGTGAGGATAATTTTTCAAGCAAGACTGGTACGAGAAGGGAAACAATTATGTTCTCTCTACTTCTTTCCATGGCTTCTCCCTGTAAGAAACAGAATACAGAGGTGAGCTTCTTACGCTTGTGATGACGAGGTTGTCCACTAAATTATGGGAAGGGTTCGTTTGCTGACAGGTCGTGTAGTACTTGCGCCAATGCCTGGGCCAATTGAAGAGCGCACATGAACATCCATAGAAAGAGGTTGGATGGTATTTTTTTTTTATTTTTTGGGTGGAAAGGTTGGATGGTCTTGGCGCGTATGTCAAACTACTTTGATCATCCATAAGAAGATGTTGGATGGTCTTGGCGCGTATGTCAAACTACTTTGATCATCCATAAGAAGATGTTGGATGGTCTTGACGTGTGTATCAAATTACTTTGACTATGACGTTAAATATTTTGCGAGAAGAGAGAATTTTAAAACATTTTTTCTACCTTTTTAGAAACAAATCCACGTGAATTGTGGTGTGTAAAAATCTCATGCTCACCAGGAAATCTCAAGTTCGAGTCTCCTGGTTATTACCTACTTCCCTCCCATATGTAAAAAATAAATAAATAAAATAAAATAAAATAAAATAAAATAAAAAATAAAAAATAAAAATAAAAATGAAAGAAGCTATAAAGGTTAGCTTTGTTCCAAAAAATTTCTTCCCACATCTTGGATTGACAAAAATATACAATAACATGGGCCAGAATTCTCCCCCTCCCAATTGTTTTCATAAGCTAAACTCAGATGCATCACGGAAGAAAGATGGTGACCAAGGAGGTATTGGTTTTCTTATTAGAGATCATCAAGGTCAAGTTTGTGTGGTGATTTTTGAGCCTTGATTTTTTAATCATCCTTATTGGGTGAGGCGTTGGCTATGTGAAGTGGTATGCTTGAGTCCATCTCGAATTTTTTTTAACCACCTTCAAGTGGAATATGGCGACAAGAAGCTTTGCGATTACATTTCAAGGAGTAGCACAACTAATTATTCCACTTCTCTTGCAACCAGAGGTGTAAGAAATCACTCATATTACCTCTTATTTCATTGAAGGATTGAGTTTTCCTAAGGTCATGGTGAATGAGAATCGACCATGTGCAAAAGGGGGGAGTGATCGGAGTCACATCTGGATTGTCTCATCATTCAGCCACTAGTGAAAGAAAATTGTGTCTTTGGAATGTAATTTCCAATTTGTGCCTAAGGAGTGTAACTCATTACCAGAGACTCCTTTGCTAAGAAAGCCTCAGTCTTTTATAAACAAGATGATTTGATCAAATTCCACTCTATGTTTAATGAAATCTTATAATTCAACAACTATGACTACGCTTTTCAATAAATAGATTTGTGTTTACCCCAAATAAAATCCTACCAACTTGATGTTATGGCGAGAAGCACCACAACTTAGATTCATATTGAACAAAATAAATGGTTATTATTATTTGGGAGAGGGGTCGGGCATGCGGCTATATTTTCTAGAGCTAGTGGCTCAATCAATGAGAGGGACATTGGGATCATTTCCAAAGGGATGAGAAAGTCACACTGGCATCTTTTCTCTTAATTGTTATTTGGCAAAAAGATCTCTGCAGATCTGACAGCAAAAACTAGACACAACTGGATGTGAAAAGGACCAAGTTTCGCTCATCATTGCTGGGTATTCTCAGGGCCAAGTTTCCCTCATCACTGCTGGGTATTCTTATGTTTTTTAAAACCAACTGTGTCTGCGCATTCCCCTCCCCTTATTATCATTTTTTATCAAATACCTTCACAGAGAGAGAGAGAGAGAGAGAGAGAGAGAGAGAGTTTTTCTTTAAATAACAGAGACAGTGGTAAACACTACAAATAGACAATGGTAAACACTACAAATACGAGGATTCTCTACCGAGAACAGAAGAATTTTGGATTTGAGCCGCGGCCTATATTGCGCAATAGAGGAGTCGAATTCAAAGAAATTAACAAGTTTCTTATACATAGTACGACAATGGGACAACCAAGAACAGAGGAAACAAAGGTTGAATACTTCAATAACAACCTAACACAACCTCTCAACAGAAGCAGAAGAAAATGAGGGAATAATTAATTAACGACTAGACCATAAATAATCTTCACTGATTGTGAAGACTTCAAGCAGAGATATTTCGCATGGGTTAACAAGTTTTGAGACAGAAGCATCGACGGCGAAAGCCCTTGCAGACCCCTCCTTCAAATCCTTCAGTCCTGCAGACATGACCACAGTTGCTATGGTGGAAGCATGATCCCTTGTAGTGATGACTCCGTGACTCACAGTTTCTTCCCTCAGCAACCTTTGGCCCCATCTTTTCTATATCAAGTTATTAACAAACCATCATTAAAAGTAAGAAACCAAAGAAGAAGAACAGAAGAAAATTTCAAACATAATAATGAGATAACTCTAGTAAGGAGTTGAGACTTTAGTTCCTCTAGGGCTCCATGCATATAAGCTATGTACACGAATACATGGAGTTAGGGGTGTCAATCGGTTAGGCCTAATCAAGCTTCTCTACTTTAGGATCTCTCACCATGATCGCACCCCTTTCAGTAATTAGTCCTCATATACTAAGCATGATCCTATTTATGAACATTCAGTATTGAGGTACAAATCTTTAACCGGGCTATTAATAATTAGCCTTGGATGGGCTTTAAATAGGCTAATGAAACATTTATCTCTAAATGTTGTGTCGGGTCGAATCGAGTTATTAATCAATCAGTCTCAGTCGAGAGCCCATCGAATAACACTCTTGCACCGAAACGACTGAGTGTTAATCGAACGGGGCTTCAAGTGGAAAAACCGTTTCCTATATCAAATATACCATTCAACAATGCTGGCACCTTCTGATCAATGATGAAATGGTGATAGTAGAATAAGTCTACATAATCACCATATGATCATAATCGGATGGTGGTATATCAATCTGAACAAATTTTGATCTAATGCAACTAGAAAAGTCAGGGTAAGAACCAGTGGCCATGAGAAGCAGCATGAAGACTAGCAAGACTGAACACAGACGCATCTTTTTGAGCTCCATTTGATCTCTATATGTGTTTAGAGCGAGAGAGAGATAAGGTACACAAAGGAGAGCAACCATGGTGGTTCTTATATAGGCATTTTATAAATTCCTACTTTTTCCCCTGGAATATCTGATCACATGAGACTGCACGAACAAAGCAGAACAAGTGATCCGAAGGGAAAATTTGAAAAATGAAAAATCACGTGAGTCCTTCGATGCTCCAGGCTGTGCCGACCAATGAAAGAGTATCCCCAGGACCATCGCAAGTCCCATCACCATCTAACGGTGGAGATTCAAATTAGGGAAACTCCTTATGAGGACCGTTATAATTAATGTTGATTATTTATCGAAGTAATCTTTAGTTAAATTTTTAATTCTACTTTAGTTGATCCTTTTCGCCGACCATTGCTAGGCACAATTTTACATTCGAATCATGTTTGCTCATATGAAACTGACAGAGATCGAGAGAATATTATGATAGAATCGGTACTGAATACATTGGGTGATGAGATTCTGACAATGCATCACATGACTAGCTTGGTATTTGAGGGTCCCACAAAACATACTTAGCATTAGGGTTTTAGCCTTTAGGGTTTCCTGTAGAGATTAAAATTCAACAATAAAAAAGGATTATTTGGAAAGTATAAACATTAAAAAAATAAAATGCGTTGCACCTTTGGGACTGACAATGGTCTTCTTATTGAATTCAAATTTTTTGTATACCTCATCTTTTTCTTTTTTAATAATCAATGATGAATTTCTAGCTCAATGGCTAATTGTTAGATAGTAAGGTGCGACCTTAAGTTCAAGGAAACCTTTTTGTTTGGCGGGCATAAATGAAATTTCCTATTATGTATTGAACAATTGCAATATCAAATCAAAATAAGTTTACATGTTCTAAATACATCAATAGAGTTACTCATTCACATTACTAGGGTTGGGTTGGGTCAAGTTTCTTAAAACCCTAATTCAATCATAGATCCTCAAAATTCAACCCAGGCCCAACCCAACTCTGTTGGGTTCATGTTCAAGCCCAACCCTACCGGGTTCATACCAAACCACCCCGGCGTGACCCTGTCAGGGTCTGGTTGGGTCAAGCTAGGTTGGGTAGACCCTAGCTTATGCAATGTTGGATTAACCTTGATTGACCTATTTTTGCCATTCATATCATATATATTAAAAAATTATAGAAAAATGAAATAACAATAGGAGCCCTAAATTCTAATATAAAAATTCAAGGTTCAATTTCAGGCTGGGATGGGTTGGGTTGGGCCGAGCTGAGGCCTCAACCTGAGCCCAACCCTTTTCAACCCTAACCAGCCCTCAGGGTCAGAAAACTTGGCCCAAGCCCAGTTCGGGTTCAAGGCGGGTTTGGGTTGTCAGGGCCAAACTTTCACCCCTACACACAAGTGACAACCACAAATAAACGATGTACATTTATATTTATTTAGTGGGAAAAAATGGTTGAAAGACAATGTGACCCTTGTGCCCAAAGACAGAAGGGGACAAAAAACCTGCCCCACCCTCGTGAAAAGAGGAAATCCCACCCCTGCTGATGCTTTCTCGTGCATTTCCATTGGCCTCGTGTTGGTGTAGGGGCCATGCTGCCTTATTTTAGTTATAGGCAAGAAAACACTACCTATTTCTGTAGCCATTGCTCCAACATTTAGACCAATGAGAGGACATGCGAAGCATTATTCTAAAACTCAAATCGGAATGGTATCGGTGTTGACCAATCCTTGATCCTGAATAATCCACTCCTGATACATGGGCATGGCGAAGGGTAAACCATAATAAAATTTTGATTTTTATTAAAAAAAAGAAAGGATAAATATGTCCAACAGGGTTTGATCCAGGGCTGATCCTGATCTAGATCAATATCGACCTTAATCGATCCTAATTAAGTTTTAGAGCCTTGGTGTGGAGGCATGGGGGGGGGGGGTTGTGTCATTTTTTGACGCTCACCTATGTCTAGGCATGGACACATGCAAACAAGTAGTGTTATATTGTCTTTTATTTATATTTTAGAAAAATGTTTGGGCCCGCCATTAAGGCCAACTTGTGTCTGTCTATCCCCCTTATGGAAATGACCCCTTGCCGTATGTTTCATGCTTTCATTGGTGCGCGCACAACTACCTAACGGCAAGTGGGCAGCGTGCTCAATCCTTCTCCTTATATTTTATTATAAAAAAATTTTAAAAATATATCATTATATTGTCCAGAGTTTTCCACCTCCCAAATACTGGCCAGAATTATCAAAGATTGAGCTTAGGATTAAATTGACTAAA
This sequence comes from Macadamia integrifolia, assembly GCF_013358625.1. Classification (NCBI taxonomy): domain Eukaryota; kingdom Viridiplantae; phylum Streptophyta; class Magnoliopsida; order Proteales; family Proteaceae; genus Macadamia; species Macadamia integrifolia. The sequence continues at coordinate 14,092,669 of NC_056557.1, forward strand.
CCGGGTGGGCTTATCCCCTAAGCCCACAAAAATCTAATTTACGAGGTAAAAAGGTGCAAGGTGGAATGGGGGATGAGACTTAATTTCCGCCAAAGTAAGCAAAATGGAGTTTGGATCCACTGCACGAATGATCACTTAGTTACTATTTTACTTTCTTCTATTATAAGGATGAGGAGGGGTATATGTAGAAGTAAAAGGGACAAGTGTTGGATGCTCACTTATATGACTAGGTGATCATACGAGCAGCGGATCCAAATTGAACAAAATGAGTGGCCCATAACCCTTTTGATTGTTTTGCATCATTGGATCACAAGTTTCGCTTTTGTTATTTTATTCATTTTTTTATTTACTTTTTTTTTGTACAAATGGGAATTTCTATTCAAATAAGAGGGGGGGGGAGCGAAGATGCCAATACAAGACTCAACAGCTCTCTAGGAAGAGAGGGAATCCAAAAAGCCTCACTCTGGTAGGACATACCCCATTTAGAAACATAATGAGCTGTCCCATTCAAATCCTAGTGATGTGAACAAAAGAGTAAAAAGAGAAAAGTGAGACTTCAGAGACATTATATCATGCACAATGCTCTGCAAGAGGCTATTTGTAAGAATAAGCCAGTCAAAGAACATCACTACCCTCGAGAAATCTGCACGTCTGACTGAAGAAAGAGTTAGATGGATAACTAAAGCTTCACCAACCAATGTTGGCGCAAGAGCTTGATGAGACAAGGCAATAAAACAAGACCCCTTCAAGTGATCAAAAGCTACACACCCCATTTTAATGGTTGATTACCTTGTAAGATCACACTCTTTTTCTTTTTTTGGTGGGGGTGGGGGTGGGGGTAGATGTAAGATCACGGATGAGCAGAATAATTTCAGTCCAAAGTATTTAAGAGAGAGAGAACACAGGATTGCATTAACCGAAGAAGAAAACATCATAACACACGACTATCAGACCAGTACTCTTTGGTCTCGACTCTCCGTTCTCAAATACAACTCAGTTTCAATTTATTATTAAGCACGCGAATCAAAACACTACAAAAATACGACGACCTAGCAATCCCTTGTGCCGAAGAAGCTGGTAATGTCAGCCTCATGCACAAGCTTTGGTGCAGAAACATCGACGTTGAAATCCCCGGCATTTGCCTCCATGAAACCCCTCCGTTTTGCAAACATGAGCACAGTTCTTCTCATGGACGCACGTCCCTTTGTAGTGATGGCTCTGTGATTCGCAAAGTCTACCCTCTGCCACCTTCGGCCCCATCTCTATCATCCAAAATCAAACAAACCCACTATTAGAATGAAGACTACTAAAAAAATATGTGCAACCAAAAAAAAAAAAACTACGTAGAGTTTGGATCCTCTCCCCAGGTGGGGACCTCCCCACTTGGGATCCAATTCTAGATCTTCAACCCATATGGTGAGGGTCAATCAAGTAGAATCTCCTACCATTGACCCCAATCTAAATATTACCTGAACAGAGAGATATCATGTGGGGAGGGTAACTCCTCTCCCCATATGGGAAGCTGATTCACACTAAAAAACTACTACTTCTACTCCTACGGTACTACTACCACAAAAATATCATAAGAGAACCCCATTTATAAAGAAATGGGTTCTCCCAAGGAGAATAGGATGAACTTTGAACTTTGCTTGACTTAAAGAAGATAAGGGACTAGTGAAGAACCAGTAGCCATGAAAATTAACATGAGCACAAGAAGAGCTGAAAACAGTCGCATGCTACGCTCCATTGATAGCTTCTCAGAGACAAGAGAGAGAGAAGGATCAAGTAACAAAGAAACGAATTCAAACTACTACAATGCACGAGAGGAAGACAGCAATCCAGTGTTTAAATAGGCATTTTTCAAAATATTTACCACACTAAAGTAAAACAAACATTCTTGATTTACCAAAAATAATTTCTTAAACTAATGGCTTCACGTGTCTTCGCATAGAAATATGGAAAAGAAACAAAGATAATAATAGTTTGAAAATGGATAATCTAACCTATGCACCGTCCTCCACTCCTCTACCAGTTCGGATTTCCCGAGGCGGGATATATTCTTATGGTACAAGTTTTTTTTTTTTTTGATAAGTAACTTTATGTATTGAATTAGAGAAAGAATTACAAAAAGAGGCAACCTCACCCACCCCCTTTAGACAGACCTAAAGAGGGGTAGATAAATCCCTTAACAAGCAGGACAGGCCCTGCATACTGCCATGTAAAAGATTATACAATCATCTCTTCATTACATTACTTCCTAAAATAAACAGTGCGGCTGGCATCCAAGTCCACAAGACTTTGCAAGTCTTGAGGAAAATCTTCAGGGCGAATATTAGCTTCACCATCTCCTGTATCATATGTAGCCATAAAGTCAGCTGGACTATTGCTCTCCCTCCACACATGTATGATCTCTTTCCTTCCAAATTCCTTTAGCAAATGTAGAATCTTGCTTTTAAGAGTTTGGATTTCCCATGGTCCTTCAACCTGACCATTTATGATATCCACAGCTACCTTTGAGTCCGATCTAACTGATATGTGTAAAAGATTCAATTTTTTACATAAATCAACCCCCTTTAGCATTGCCATGAGCTCCATATATAAAACTGACCTTACTACCCCCTTTCCTGCAAAAGCCAGAATCGATTGTCCTCTACTGTCCCTTATAATTCCACCATAACCTGCCCTATCATGTGTTAGAGAACCATCACAATGGAGTGCCCACATTTTATCTGATGGAGGTACCCATTGACAAGTTCGTGGGGATATACTAGTCCATGTAACACCCAATCTCCAATTGTTCACCAAAAACTGATTTCTGCTATTGCAAATAGCTTTGAACCCAATAGCCTTACACCTATTTGTCACATCATCCATAATACAAGATACAATCTGGTCCTTAGTTCTTACCTTTCTTTTAAATATTCTTGCATTCCTTTCCTGCCATACATGCTGAATTGTAGCACATATGGCTAACCTTCCAACAACCTTAAGGTCATCTTCATCATAAAACTCATGCTTCATCCAGACAACAATGCTGGCGATGGATAAAGATTGAATCCCATTTTGAGAGCATAAGGCCATAATGCTCCGCCAGATGGAGGAAGTGAATTGGCACTGAAAGAAAAGATGATCCCTACTTTCAATACCAGCCCAACAGAAAATGCAGCTACTATTCACCCCAACATTTCTTTTTAACAGATTCTCTTTTGTAGGTAGAGCATCCACAAGGCATCTCCAAGATGTAAAAGAATGCCTTGGAATATTACCACTAAACCAAATGGAGTTAGTCCAATTTACCTTATTCCCCCCGCTTCTAATAATTTCCCATGCTGACTTAGTGGTGAACTTCCCCTTGGGGTTCCCTTTCCAAACCACCTTGTCATGATCCATATGGTGTAACCTTTCTAAAGAAGGAAGGGCCCCCCAAGTCTGCATAAGTTGGAGTGTAATAGCTGGTCCTGGATTCCATCTCCCATCCCGCAAAATCTCCCAAACTTTTGCTAATCTATTTGAGGCAGCATCATGATGTATTCTATCCCCAAATTTATTAAGGAGAACTCCCAATGGATGCCAATTATCCAGCCATAATCTAGTATTTCTACCATCACCTATAAGGTGTAAGACATAGGGTTCCACTTGGCCTCTATACTTAATTATCTTTCTCCACACCCATGAAGCATCAGTTACTTGCTTAACAGTCCAAATAGAATCATTTTTTAAATATCTCTTATATATCCAGTCTACCCATATGCTCTTTTTATGAGATGCAATCCACCATATTAATTTCATAATCCCAGCAATATTCATATCTCTGATACGCTTTAGTCCAAGTCCTCCCTCTGACTTGGGTTTACAAACCGCATCCCAAGATATGAAATGTATCCTCCTTTTAAGCATAGGGCCTGACCATAAGAAATTTGAAAAAAGAGATTCAATCTTAGATATCACATTACCCGGCAATCCGAAGAGGCCTGACCAGTAGACATAGCATCCTTGCAATACTGAGGATATCAATTGAAGACGACCAGCATAAGATAGGAACCTTGACTTCCATCCCTCCAGCTTCTTCCGCATTAAACCAAGAATGGGAGCACAATCTGCCATAGATAATTTTCCAGCAATAAGTGGGACACCAAGATACCTAATAGGTAACTTTGTATCCCTAAAACCCGTCAATTCCAAAAGTTGCATTCTGCTACTTTGGGTAAGGCCCCCTAAAATAATAGAGGACTTAGCTCTATTGAGATGCAACCCAGAATAGGTAGCAAACTCACTTAGAGCCCCCATTGTAGCTGTAACAGATTCATGAACACCTTTCATGAAAATCATGAGGTCATCTGCAAAAATTAAGTGAGTCAAATGCAGAGCTCTACACCTTGGCATAAGAGAGATCCTTCCTTCTACCTCCAACTTTCTCATAATTCCTGAAAAACCCTCCATAGCTATAGTAAATAGATAAGGAGATAGTGGATCACCTTGTCTAATACCTCTTCCTCCCTCAAAATACCCTGTTGGACTTCCATTCACCAAAATAGAGAATGATGGAGATGTCACACAAGCTTTTATCCACCCTAAAAACTTCTTTGGGAACCTCATCTTTTCCATAACTTCAAACAAATACTTTCTGCTAAGAGAATCATAAGCTTTATGGAAATCAATCTTCATAATAGCTGAGGGGGTAGCTCTCCTACGATCAATTCCTCTGACAATGTCATGACATAACAAAATATTATCTGCAATTGATCTTTCTTTAATGAATGCAGACTGACATTCACTTACTACACCACCAATCACCATTTGCAATCTGTTGGTGATAATCTTTGTTATTATTTTATAGATCATGTTGCATAAGGCAATTGGTCGAAATCCAGCAAAAGTAGACACATCCTCAGTCTTTGGAATGAGACTAATGAAAGTGGCATTTAAAGAATAAGGCATCTTGGATTTCCTGAAGAACCATTTTACTGCCAATGATAGGTCTTCCCCAATCAAATCCCAAGATGTCTTGAAAAACCTAGCACCAAACCCATCTGGTCCCGGGGCTTTGTGTTCCTTCATTGAAAACACCACTTGCCTAATCTCCTCATTTGACACACTTTTTTCCAACCCATCCTGCTGATCCGAGGTTAATACCCCATGTAAAGGTATGCCATCCGGGCAGAACCCATTATCCACCCAACCATGTCCAAATAGCCCCATATAAAATTCCATAGCCTCCTTCTTTATAAGCACAGGGTCATCCACCACTACCCCATCCCTTCTTTTAATCTCCATGATATTGTTCCTGTGTTGTCTGCACTTCATGGCATTATGAAAATATGAATTATTCCCATCTCCTAACTGCAACCATTTGATTCTAGACTTCTCCTTCAAGAACTTCTCCTCCACTTTCAACTTTTCCCACAACTTCTTCTGAGCTTCTTTTTCTAATACTACCAAAGCAGGATCACCTTGTGCTAGAGATAACCGTGATTGTACCTGATTTAATTCCGAATAAGCTTCCTTGACACCCATGAAAACATCCCCAAACTGAGTTTTGTTCCATCTTTTCAACTCATTCTTCACATTTTTAAGCCGGGCTGCAAACTTTAGAAGAGGATTCAAAATATTATTGACAGGTAAATTCCACCCCCTTTCCACCACTTCCCCATACTCCTCATTATCAATCCATGCCTCAAAGAACCTGAATGGTTTTGGCCCAAAATTCCTTTCTTCCAACACTTTCATACAAAACGGACTATGATCAGACACCCCTGGACACAGGAAGTTTGCCTCAGAACACCTGAATTCATTAACCCAAGCATTGTTTACAAGCACCCTATCCAACTTGCAACAGATCCGCTCACTTCCTCCCTGATTATTACTCCAAGTATACTTCACCCCCTTCCATTTTAAATCCAGTAAATCCGCATCAAAGAGACACTGATTAAATTCATCAACAGCCCCCTGTCGAATCCCATCCCCTCCAAGCTTCTCATCCTGTCCTCTAACAACATTAAAATCTCCTAACACAACCCACTCCCTAGTCATACTTCTAGAAATAGATATAATGTCACTCCATAATTCTCTCCTTTCCTCCATAACATTTGAGGCATAGATGGCAGTACAAAAGTACTCCACTCCCGTTCCTAAAATACTCACTCTCATATGAATCAACTGACTACTCTTCTTCAATTCTTCCACTCTAAACATGCTAGACTCCCATCCTACCCATATTCGAGTAGTGCCACCCCTAGAGCCATTATGTAATGAGCTCCAACCATGCTTCAAACCAGAAAAAATAGAGAAAACATTCTCCTCCCTGACCTTGGTTTCTACCAAAATTCCCATCGCTGCCTTAGTTTCAACCAATAAATTTTTCACCATCCTTTGTTTTTCAGGGGCATTAAGACCCCTAACATTCCAACATAATGTATTCATAACACCCTATTTCTTAGACCACTCCTCCGCACTCGCTTATTCCCCCTTCCATCACTGCTATTCCCTACTTGCAACTGCTTACCAATCTTTTCCACTCGATGAGGTAACAAGGGCACATGATTAGCTTTCGGCCAATCCTTCCCCCTCTTCTTTTGAAAGCCCTCATTTTCAACCAGTAGAGAAGACAAAACCATACCATCAGAAACATTAGAATCAGTCAGCAAAGAATCCATACCTTGTGAATCACAATACTCCTCCGAAGAATCCATCGCTGCCAAATTTTGTTTCTCAAAATTCTCCTCCGTGCTTCCATCCACCAAAAAAGCCTCCTCTACGCCATCTCTCACAACAGCAGCCAGCCCATTACTCTCTAATGATGTCGGTACAGTCCCATTTACATAGATGAACTCCTCTCTCCCCATCGGCGTCAAACAGCCAGGCTTAAACTTTGATATCGCATGCAAAGGCAACTTTTCAACCCGTCTCTCTCCCACAATTCCCATACCAATCATACCATCAGAGTCCTCCTGAGCACGAACATCCTCACCAATAACCAAACTACTTTCATACACCACGTTCCCATTTAAACCAACACTGAGACCCTCCTCAATCATAGGACAGCAAGACATATCTTCTTGCGCCATTCCTAAATCAACTCCATGCAATTCAGTTGACAATTGATCAACTCCATCCTTTAGACCTCCATCCAACTCATCTCTTGATTTTCCAACCAGACACGTCATCCCTAAATCAGCTGCATGCACTTCGGTTGACAATTGATCAGCCCCAAACCGTTCACCCATATGAGAGTCCACCAAAGTAGAAACCACCCCAGCCGTGTCCAACACGTCTACCTCCTCATTAACCGCCACACCGAATCCAATTGGATTAGGCTCATCCAAAACAGAAAGTATATTCAAATGCAACTCCACCCCCTCCTCCACCAAACCTTCACTCACCTNAGATGTAAGATCACGGATGAGCAGAATAATTTCAGTCCAAAGTATTTAAGAGAGAGAGAACACAGGATTGCATTAACCGAAGAAGGAGACATCATAACACACGACTATCAGACCAGTACTCTTTGGTCTTGACTCTCCGTTCTCAAATACAACTCAGTTTCAATTTATTATTAAGCACGCGAATCAAAACACTACAAAAATACGACGACCTAGCAATCCCTTGTGCCGAAGAAGCTGGTAATGTCAGCCTCATGCACAAGCTTTGGTGCAGAAGCATCGACGTTGAAATCCCCGGCATTTGCCTCCATGAAACCCCTCCGTTTTGCAAACATGAGCACAGTTCTTCTCATGGACGCACGTCCCTTTGTAGTGATGGCTCTGTGATTCGCAAAGTCTACCCTCTGCCACCTTCGGCCCCATCTCTATCAGCCAAAATCAAACAAACCCACTATTAGAATGAAGACTACTAAAAAACATATGTGCAACCAAAAAAAAAAACTACATAGAGTTTGGATCCTCTCCCCAGTTGGGGACCTCCCCACATGGGATCCAATTCTAGATCTTCAACCCATATGGTGAGGGTCAATCAAGTAGAATCTCCTACCATTGACTCCCTCTAACTCATAATCTAAATATTACTTGAACACAGAGATATCATTTGGGGAGGGTAACTCCTCTCCCCATATGGGAAGCTGATTCACACTAAAAAACTACTACTTCTACTCCTACGGTACTACTACCACAAAAATATCACAAGAGAACCCCATTTATAAAGAAATGGGTTCTCCTAAGGAGAATAGGAAGAACTTTGAACTTTGAACTTTGCTCGACTTAAAGAAGATAAGGGACTAGTGAAGAACCAGTAGCCATGAAAATTAACATGAGCACAAGAAGAGCTGAAAACAGTCGCATGCTACGCTCCATTGATAGCTTCTCAGAGACAAGAGAGAGAGAAGGATCAAGTAACAAAGAATTCAAACTACTACAATGTACGAGAGGAAGACAGCAATCCAGTGTTTAAATAGGCATTTTTCAAAATATTTACCACACTAAAGTAAAACAAACATTCTTGATTTACGAAAAATAATTTCTTAAAACTAATGGCTTCACGTGTTTTCGCATAGAAATATGGGAAAGAAACAAAGATAATAATAGTTTGAAAATGGATAATCTAACCTATCCACCGTCCTTCACGCCTCCACCAGTTCGGATTTCCCGTGGCGAGATATATTCTTATAGTACAAGTCAGCAGGGATGCGCTTGGTTGTGACCTAAAATGAAACAAGTTTATCTTGGTTCCCATAGCATTTTGAAAGGGAACCAAAGGATATATGAAATCAACTTATTAATTTAAGGTAAAAATTTTCTTCATTGGTGGCTGAGCGTTGGAACGATCTAGATGGGACTCTCCTCTCTTCCTATCTCTATCTCATCTTATTGCCTACGGCCACGCTGAATGGATTCATCATGGTCTTAGAAAAACTTGATTCTTAATTTAATTTATTATTATTTTTTATTTTCAATTAAAAAATTTAAGGAATCTCCTAAGATACCATTTTTCGGTGGTCTTATATGGAAAAAAAAAAATGAAGACGACAAGGAAGAAGAAGAAGAAGTGAATCTACTACATAGACATTTGGCCCAAGATTACAAGTACCTAGTAATGAAAATTATAATATATGTGCAGATTTTTTTTTCCCGTTAATAAGATGTGGGTTCATTGATCTCTCATTGGCAAAATAAGTACAGGTGGGGCCATGGAGAAAAGTTAAGGATCACCTAGGTATGTGATCTTTCGAAATAACACCTAATAACAAAATTGCAACTATTTGAATTGCAAGATGTTGTTGTCAACTCTAATCATCAGATAGCCATGGCAAGGTCTGGTGGATATTGGTCGCATTTCAAATTTCAGCCTTGAATTCAATAATGTACCCTTCCATGTAACAACATCATTACTATGTATATTCATGCATGCTTCTCCTCAATTGTATTGTGCACCATCTTCATAGTGTTGGATTCCCTGATGACTTGTTTTGCCATAGCCAATTTGGATTTGACAGAAATTTGGGATGTGGAAGGAAGTCTCAAAGTCAACTTGTTCACAAAATTTGGACCCTTGAAAGCTGCTATGTCACAAATATTTGATGTCAGGTGCCATATGATATATTCACCTAAATGGATGTCCAATTACAACACTCAATAAATTAAATATATTCTCATAATTTTGAAAAAAAAAGCTTTAAAATTATAAGTTATATTCTTAACTTTTCCCTTGAATTGCTTGGAAATTACATTTATTTTATGCTTCATTTGTATGGATATAAAATGAGTGAACTATAATAAAGAACAAATTTTGATGATATAATAAATTTGTTTTTAATCGTATATCATTAAAAACAATCATTGTCGATGAAAAGTTTTATGCAGGAGCTATTATTTTATGCACAAAAATTGTATATTGATTATGGTGAGTAAAATTGTCACTTACCAAGGTAGAAGTAAGTGACAAATTTACATAAAGAATAGCTTTTGATTAATGTTTCGGCTATTGTCAAATGTAATTAATGTAAACCTTTTTTTTTTTTTTGGTGATAATCAATAAATAATTTCATTTTTATTAAAAGAAATTATAATTACTTTATTTTGCGTCTAAGCATTTTTCACTGAAGCTAGTGAAATTATTTGAAGAGTGTTCTTAACCATTTTGCAGTATTCTTTTTTTAAATGAGGGAAGATCAATTAGGTTGAGAGTTCATACATGATAAGAGAATGATGACTAGAAAGTTTGAAAGCCTGCCAACTTGACACATTGTAAATCTAGCCACCTATACAATTAATTAAGAGATGTATTTCTCATTTTAATTTTGGCTCACTTTTTTTTTTTCTACCGAAAATATAGAGGCCAAAAGATTTATGATAGGGTCAACTATAGAAGGTAATGTAAACTTGTGCCACATGGTAAGACACGATGTGGAAAACTTAACTATTGGATGCCCAAGGGAATCGTTGGGATCACTGTTAGTTAAAATGCGTTTTAAATGAGTTTAAAACGCGGTTGCATTTTTTTGCCGTTTAAAATGAGTTTTCTCGTATGCTATTATACAATGCGAAAAAAAAAAACAAAAACGATAAAAGAATCCATTTTAAACGGCCGTTTTAAACGCGTATCCGTTTTTTAAGGGTAAAATAGGAATTTTATTAAAAAAAACTATTAGTAAAAGTGAAGAGTAAAGACAATATGGTACTTGGTTTTTGGTTTTTAATTCCATACTATCTATAGGAAAAAAATCTCAGCTTCTTATAGCCCACTGAGTAAGGAGAAGTTAAAGCTAGCAATATCTCATTTTCTTATAGCCCATTGGACTATTTTATCTTGGGACTCCCAGAGCTTTTGGAACATTAGATGTATGTATACAGGTAATAATCTCTCAAATTGCATGAGTATACTACATTTTTTTTGAAAACTACACGTTTAATACTCGTACCATTCGTTTTCGTCCGTTTGTCATTTCTTGTTTTTTTTGACATTTTTTTGACCGTATCGTTCATTGTTTTTTTTTTTTTCGTTTAAAACTCGTACCGTACGTTTCTGTTTTTTTGCCGTTCCCATTTTAACTAACAGTGGTTGGGATTGAGATTTCAAAGTTATTCACCCTCACATGTATCTCAATGCATCCTTAATGCACCCTCTTGGTATTCCAATATTTGGAATGCTTTATTTTGTCAAATGGAAAAATTCATTCAAACTGAAACCTCATATAGGAGTAGCTAGGGACTAATGCTATGTTTGGTAGCCAAGAGAAGAAAAGAAAAGAAAAAAGAATCTAGGAAAGAAAAGAGAAGTAAAGAGGAGAAATGGTGGGAAAATAAAAAGAGTATGTATGTTTGGTTACCAAGAGAAGAAAAGAAAAGAAAAGAAAAAAATTCAAAAAAAAATTCAATTTTAAGAGAGAGATAGGCACATAGGAAATCATTGTGTAATCATTTAGGTTGTGTTTGGTTGCCAAGAGAAGAAAAGAAAAAAGTACACTTTTTGTACTTTTTTCCTTGGGTTAAGAATTTTTCTTTGCACTTGGACTTGGTATGTTTGCACTTGGTATGAATTTTCTTTTATTTTCCTAAAATTTTCTTACCAAAAACACAAGAAAACATGAGAAAATATGAAAACATAATAAGACAAAAATGAATGATTACACAATGATTTCCTATATGTCTATCTCTCTCTTAAAATTCAAAATTTTAAAAAAAAATTTCTTTTCTTCTCTTGGTAACCAAACATACATACTATTTTTTTATTTTCTCACCATTTCTTCTATTTTCTTCTCTTTTTTTTTTTTTTTTTTTTTTTTTTTTTTTTTTTTTTTTTT
>NC_056557.1:14104520-14138264 GCF_013358625.1 Macadamia integrifolia
CTTTAAAAAAAAAAAAAACTCTCTCTTTCTTTCTCTCTCTCTAACATATGACCTGTGATTCATTAAGATGTAGTGTCAATCACATAAAAGGCTCTTTCAGTAGTGTTTCCTTTTTTGTTTCAGTTAGTTTAAAATTCTAAGAGTACCATAATAACCAATGATAGGTTTGGGAAAAGTAGTCAACCATCTCATTCTACTAAACGGGATTTTCTAAGATTCATCATATATAATCCAAATTAACCAATAAAACCTGTCTGGCTTCTTTTAGAACAGGTATGTAAGAAATCGCCTTGCATGCTATAGTACAACATGTATTAGTCAAGTTTGAAATTTGATTTTTTAATTCTGTGGGAGTCAATTCCAGGGCCGCATCAGCAGTTGACCAATCAGCCTTGAAACCAGCCCAGCTTGTTTGCTAAACTTGCTGGGCTTAAGACGAACCTGAATATAAGGGGTTATTCCCAGTGCAAGGGTGCAACTTGACGGGTTAATAGCTTGACATGTTTAAAATTGGTTTACAGTCCGATTAGAGCTTGTTTAGAGAAAAATAATTCATTAGTCCCCATTTAAGGCCCCATTTAGCCTGATTATTGATAGTCTGATTAAAACTTGATATTCTACTGACTATTTATAAATGCGACCATGTCTAACTTTGTTAAGCCCAATTACTTAAACAAGTCGATCACAATGTAAAGTCTTAAAGTGAACAGACCTAATTAAACCAAACCAAAATCAAACCAACCCAATCCATTAACACCCCTATCCTAATTCAATTATATGGGCTATTTCTGTTTAGTAAATCATATCGCTCACCTTTTGTCACACATATTCGCTTATTTTATAATAATCTAGATTTTTTTTTTTTTTTTGGGTAGATACAATGGCCTGCGAAATCTCCCAAAGACTTGTGTTTTTCCACTATTTCTTGGTTTTATTATGACAATTTGCATTATCAAATTGAATAGTGGGAAGTCCATAGCCTAGCCCCTAACAAGTTGCGTGACATTCACTCTATGCGCACGCACATAGACAATTGGATTTAATTTACTTAATATTCCTTGCCACTTCACTATTCTCTTCCCTCGTTTCTCCTCCTTTCAATCTTTTATGGGACCATATAACTTGAGATTCATGTAAGGCAACTTTGAATGGTCTGAATTATGAGATTCTCGCCCAACATGAAGATGGCATATATTTAGAGAATTAATTCACAGCTTCATGCAATTCACCCCCACCTCAAAAGGGAAATCAAAAAAAATGGAAATTAATAACATCCTTACCAAGTTGCAAGACGTTACAATTAGACATAGGGGAATGGCGAAAGATCACACTGCCCTTTTTAGGATGTGTGGGCGTCTTTCTTGGTTGAGCCTCATGTTGGTGCAGTTACCCTGCGACCAGATAATCGTTCCAACCCTATATGAGTAAAGGGATTAAGTATTTTCTATGGGTGGAGTGTAATCGTTGCGCCCAGGCACATTGGGGGGAGGGGGATGACTGACCCTCCCCCATGAAATAAAGATGCCGTATCTATTGATGCTTCTTCATGCACTCCTATAGGTCCTTGTGCATGCTTAGGAGCTGCACTACTCTACAGAAAACACTTCCCTTGATAAATAAAAGGGAAGGGTTTTCTTTTTGAAAGTGTGGCCTTTGTGCTGATGGTGCACATGGGGGAGCTTCAATTGGAACAAGATTTTTGTCTTTCACTCGAGGTGGGGGAATCATTTTGCCCCTTCTTGAGCTTAGAAGCAAGTGCTATTCTCTTGGAGAAAATCCTTTTTTAAATAAATAAAAAAAAAGAAAATAAGAAATATATACAGAACCAGGAGATCACTATTTCTCTGGATTTTGGCATATCTCGATCCTAAGTTTTCTCTTTATTATCTGTCAAAAATCTTACAAAATATCCTTATATCCTTCTCTCCCCCTGTTTCCTGGTGTGCCCTCTGTGCCCTCTGACTAGCACATATCCTTCTGTGCTACCAGTCTGAACCGGCAGTCTCCGGCCAAAAAACCCCTGTGGTATCAGAGCTTTGTTCTATTTATAATAAGAAAATTTTCAGTTTATCTTATGTTTTCAGTATATCTTAATTATTTCAGTTTTATAGAATATCTTGTAAGAGAATATAATAGAATTTATCATTATGATTATTTCAGAATTGAATATCTTGATATAAATTCCTTATCAGGTATTGTAGAAGTTTATTATGAAGATTATTGCGAATCCATTTTAGAATCTTCAGAAGAATTAAAAAATCTACCAGAAGAAGTTAAAAGAATTATTTTACAAAAAAGTTATTTAAATCCAGAAGAATTAATCAGAAACTATAATTATCAAATTATTAGATATAACCAGTGGAAGAATTCCCATAGAAATTATTATCCATTATTAGCTTTACCAAGAAGTTTTACTGAATGGATAGAATAGATTATTTACAATCAGAAATTTTTAAAGTCAGAACAGAAGTAAATAAAATACAACAAAACTTAGATTATATTAATAGAAGTATTACTTTATTATTAAAACAAACTCAGCAAGATACTGAATCAGATAAAATGGTTATCTTAGAATTATTAAGATTATCTACAAAGATAGAACAAAAGTTTTTAGAAATAACTAATCAGTTTGATAAAAGAATAAAAAATATAGAAGATTTGTTAAAATTTTATAACACATAAAATTTCAGAAATTCTATTAGCTGAGCACAGGAGAATAAAATATTTAAAATCTTTAATGATTAACTTAGAACCAGAATTAACAGAATTAAAAGGCTTATTAGAAGAATATTCATTAGGACTATCCATAGAAAACCAAGGATTAACCAAATATAAACCACCGGCAACTCATGATCAGATAGTAATAGTTCAGAATAATTTGATTATAATAGGATTAATCAAAATATTAAAGAAATTAGAAGAAATAAATACTAATAATAAGATCACCAGAGAACTTGATGATATAGGACAAAAATTAAGTAATTTAAAAATATCTACATCTGAAGAAAATATAAGAATAATAAAAAAGACTTATAATGGAAGTTTTATGCCAGCAGAAAAACTTTTAGAAGAAACTTCTATAAAACCATACAAATTAGGATGAATAGATTTCGACCATTTTCCGGAAGAAGTAGAACACTACAAGAACAAGATACCAGATCTCATAATACAACCGATGATAGTATGTTTAGAAGAATATTAAGAGGAAGTGGAAGTGATAGTAATAATGAAGATATCAGGCTAGAAGAAATAGTTGATATTGAATCAGATATTACTAGATTTAGTACCCAACAAGCTCGTATGATAAATCCACAACAGTTATATGCACATAACAGATTTTTAAGAGATACCAGTTTATTCTCAGGATATCAGGAAGTTACTTTGTCAGTCTCAAATGATGAAGTAGAAACTATTGATGTAATCAGTCAAAATTCGATAAGACAACTTTTATTAGCAAATAAAAGATACTTCCATCTAGGATTATTTATAATAGGAATCAAAGGATTTGCTAGAAAGAAAGTAGGAACAAAAGTTTTAATCTGTATAATAGATGAGAGATGGGATCTTAGATCTCAGTTAAGACAAGCTTTAATAGCTATAACAGAAGTAGATTTATCAAATAATAAATCATTATATTATGTAGCACCAGATTTTCAATTAAAGATAAAAGAATTACCAAAATATATAAAAATAAAAGTTATGACAAAAGGATACGACTCATTTAAAGGAGATAATTTAATGATGTGTATAGGATTAATAGGAAAAATAACTAATAATTCTACAACAAATTATAAGGTATCCATAGAAGAAGTTATTGAAGGAATATGATCAAAAAGTAGCAAATTATTAAAACCACCAGAAATTGACCCAACAATATTAGCAGGACAAGAATGGAACCTAAATAAGATAATAGAGGATACAGAAACAAATACAGTTTATGTACCCAGAGATAGTTTAATATATCACGATAGTAACAATAATTATAGATTAAGATTCTTAGATTATGAAACAAGACCAGGAGTTGAAAGTAGTACAGCAGATACTATAGATAATGAAGAACGAGAAAGATTGATAAGAGAATTAGAAAACCAAAATAATAATAATAATGGAAGATAGGATAATAACACAAGAAGAAATAAAAATATTAAAACAAAATGATAAATATGGTCTAATAGGAACGTTATTATATAAAAGAAAACTTAGTGTTGAACTTACAAAAGAAGATAAAATAAGATTAGAAAATCTAGCAATAAAATCAAAAATAATAACCGAAGAAGAAGAATTAATTGATAGAGGAGATAGATTTATCATAAGAAAAAATATAGAAAAAACAGCAGAAGAAAATAATAGTATTACTGAAGATACTAGTGAAATAAGTGAAAGAAATCCCAGATTATTAATTAATGAAGAAATAGATAATGAAAGTTTGGCATCTGATATAGAAGAATTACAAAATATTGAAGCAATGAATGATGTAACCTATGACAGTACAAGACCATATGGTCCTAATAACCCAAACATGACATGGGGTAACAGACCAAGATGGAAATTAGAACCAACAGAGTTAGGACAACCAAAAGATGATTTCAGATATTATAAACCTAGAGGAAAAAGGTTACCAATAGAAGAACCTGTAACATTTGCAGATAGAAAAGAATCAGGAAAAATATTAAATATAGGATATCATGACCCCCAAAAGTTAGATTCAGTACTCGATATATGGAAGAGTAAAGTTATAAATGACTGTTTACAGTTTAAAGAACAATTAGATACAGATGAATTATACCAATACTTAGAAACATTTTTAGGAGAATCAATGAAAGCAAATTGGGAAAGATATAAAGTAGAATATCCAGAAGAACTTAGAGCATTAAAAACATTTGGACCAAATCCATATAATTTTGTTAATAAAATACATATGTTAGCAACAGGACGTGATCCTAATAGTTCAAGGATAGAACAACAAACAGAAGCCTTAGCACAACTTGAAAGACTAGTTTTAACAGATTATAGATATGCAAAAAGTTTCTTAAAAGAATATTATTATTTTGCAAGTATAAGTGGAAATTATTTTACACAATCAGTAAAAGATAAATTATTCCAAAAATTACCAGGACAACTAGGAGAAGAAATAAGACAAAAATGGCATTCTATAAATGATATCCCAGAAAATGATAATATCGGAATTAGAATACAACATATCATAAAATGTTTAAAAGAAAAATGTATAACTATACAAATTCAACAACAATTTCAAAAAGAACAATATAACTTTTGTAAAGATATTTATGTACCTCAGATATATGGAAGAGAAGGAAAAGACATTTATAGAAGAAAACAAAATATAAACACTAGATTAATGAAACCACAGTATAGACCTAGATATCAGAAAAGAAGTAATTATAATTATAAAAGACCTCAGAAGCGATATTATCTTAGAAGATCTGATGCAAGAAGACCATTTTTAAACAAAGACCATCATGCTAGAATGTATGATCCAGATAGAATTTATAAAAGAAAATTAAGATGCTTTATATGTGATAGAGATGATCATTTAGCATCAAAGTGTCCAAGAAGGATAAATGAAGATACAAAAAGATCTTTAGTAGTACAAGATTCAAAATGCTGTTTGATAGATATTGAAGATGATTTAAGTGATACAGAATCAATATACAACATTGTGTCTATAGAGATATACAATCCAAATATTGAGGATAGAGACAGTGAAGAAGAAATACCAAGTGTTATGCAACAATATTTAGAAGAAAATATATGTGTATTAACAAATACATGCATAGAGGATAATCATCGATGGAAAAATGGATCAGGATCACATGATATAGCATGTAAGAAGTGTCAAGGATATCCATGGATAACAGTAAGATATCAGTGTGAAAGATGTTTTGAAGAAAGATGTAAGAACTGTTTAGATAGATCAGAAGTCATTCCAAAAGTTGATGAAAAGATAGTAAAATTACAAGACAAGATAATTACAAAGAAAGTTGAAATTTTAGAAGATGAAATTACTATATTGAAAGCTCAGTTACAAAGTAAAGAAGATCTTAGCCCACGGATATATGAAGAACCAAGAATTGAATGGATGGAGATAACTGAGAATGGAGGAATCAAACCAGCAAAGTCTACAAAAGGATCTTTAGGATATGATATTTTTTCACCAATAGAAATAGTATTATTACCCAATGATATTACTATTATAGATACCCAAGTTAGGTATTCTATTTCAGATAAATATGGGATAAAACTAGAAACAAAATCTAGTATAGCAGCAAGAGGATTAATGGTAATAGGAGGAATCTTAGATTCTGATTATGAAGATAACATCCATGTTATAATAAGAAATTTTACTCAGATATCTCAAACTATAAAACCAGAACAAAAAATAGCTCAGGCTATAATACTACCAAATTATGAACAAGGACCAGACATAAAAAGACTAGGAGGATTTGGATCAACAGATAAAGCCAGCACTAGTAACCAAGTTATAGAAAACTATACATTAGCCACTATTGAACAAGCAGAGAAGATAGAAAAAGACACAGTAATATTCTGTCAAGTAAAAAATAGTTTAAACAACCTACAAACCCTCTGCAGAATAAAAATAAATAAGAAAATAGTATATTTAAAAGCCATAATTGATACAGGATGTACCAGTTCTATAATAAACCCAAAGTTTTTTGATAAAAATGATTTTGAAGAAATAAAGAAACCAACAATAGCAACATCAGTTGATGGAATAGAAACTGAGTATAAATATAGATTAAAACCAGCATCTATAAGTTTTAAAGATGTTTGTGACAAGTACTCAATAGACTATCCACTTAATAATGTATATCTAAGGGGATGTCCTTGGGATATGTTATTAGGATTAGGATTTATATTAGCCCAATCAGGAGGATTATATGTTAATAAACATAGCATTATAATATTTAAAAATATAACACAAACACCAACCTTTCCACCTTACCCAAAAATTAAACAGAACGATAAAAAGATATTTGATGAATGTTCCTGTGATATACCTGGACAGTGTAAAATAAATAAAAAAGAAATAAGTAATATTGAACTAACACTAGAAGAAGATACTATGGAAGACTTTGAAGAACTAGTTCCAGAAAGTGATATAACAAGTTTTGAAGATGGAATAAATCCCTCATTAATTCTAGCCATATTAGAAAATTCTAATAGTATTAAGAAAACTATAGAAAAGTTAGAACAATTAGAAATAATCCAAGATAACAATCCTTTGAGACATTGGATAAAAGATAAGCCAATTATGAAAATAGAAGTCATAAACCCAAATTTAAAAATAAATTCAGGAATACCAAAATACCATCCTATAGATTCCGAACAATTCAAGCTTCATATAAAAGAATTAATTGAATTAAACTTAATAAGAAAATCCAATAGCCCTCATAGATCTGCAGCTATGATAGTTATGAAAGAAAGTGAAAAAAGAAGAGGAAAAAGCCGAATGGTAATAAATTATAAGAGATTAAATGATAACACAATAGATGATGCATATAATTTACCCCAAAAGAATTTTCTTATTCAGTTTATACAGAAAGCCAAAATATTTTCAAAATTTGATTTAAAATCAGGATTCCATCAGATAGCTATAGAAGAAGAATCTAAACCATGGACAGCTTTTACAACAACTGAAGGACATTATGAATGGAATGTAATGCCTTTCGGATTAAAAAATGCACCTGCAGTCTTTCAAAGAAGAATGGATAATATATTCCTACCTTACAGAGATTTTTGTATTGTTTATATAGATGATATATTAGTATTCTCTAAAACAGAACTTGAACATATAGCACATCTTCATAAGATATTTTCAGAATTTTATAAACATGGACTAGTAGTCTCTAAGAAAAAGATGGAAATAGGAAAACAAGAAATAAAATTTTTAGGATTAGAAATAGGGTTAGGACAGATAAAACTTCAACCCCATATATCTACTAAGATTTTAGAATTCCCCTCAGAACTAAAAACCACAAAAGAAATAAAAAGTTTTATAGGATTAGTAAATCAGGCGAGAGATTTCATTCCGAATCTAGGAAAAATAATAGGACCATTATATTCTAAAACAAACCCTAAAGGTGAAAAGAAGTTTAACTTACAAGATAAAATATTAATAGAAAAGATAAAAAATATTGTACAAAAAATTCCACCCTTAAGATATCCATATGATTCAGAATATAAAATCATTGAAACCGATGGATCAATAGAAGGATGGGGAGCAGTTTTAAAAATACGACCCACAGAATATAGTAATAAAAGTGAAGAACAAATTTGTAGATATGCCTCTGGCATACATCACAGAAAAAATTTAAGCCCAATAGACTGTGAATTAGAAGCAGTAATAGCAGGACTACAAGCTTTTGATTTCTTTATAATTTTAAGAAGTTTTACTTTAAGAACTGATTGTGAAGCTATAGTAAAATTTTATAAAACCCTTAATGAAAAAAGAGTAAGTACAAGAAGATGGTTAATTTTTAGAGAATTAATTTTAGGAAAAGGATATAAAATCAAAATTGAACATATAAAAGGAAATAACAATTATATAGCAGACTATTTATCCAGAGAATGTTTACCTAAGATACTAACTTGATTTTGACAATTTTCAGAGATCTAAAAGATTTGAGCCAGAAAGGAGTTTCTCTCCTGATTTTGAAAATACAAAAGAAGATACCACACAATCTTCAAGAATATCATCAGCATATAAGAGATATAAGAAGATGACCCAAGACAAAGGCAAGAAGCCTTGGTCACCTCCTGTGACACCAGAAAGGAGTCCTTCTCCTGATACAACAAGAAAGACAGCAGAAATGCTGCAACAAGCCTTTGGCAATATCGGAATTAAAGGAAGATTTAAAGAAGCCCCAGATAATGGGATTCAGTATGGAAGAAGCTATTTAAAGCCAATAGATGAACCCTTCGGGTTCAGAAGCATGTACAAAATCGGTACCGAAGAACAGATTATCCTTGATAATCTGTGGGTATCTTATAATAAGATCTTGAAAGACCCATATAATAAGCAAAGAAGAGAGCATTTTATGACCAGCATAAACTGCTGTAGTTATCAATTTGCCAAGATAAAAGAAGCCCGAAAAGAAAACTACCCGTATTATGTTCTTATTGAAGGACATAATCCTGGAGTATATGATAGATGGATAGAAGTTTTACAACAACTCAAAAATTATCCCAAGCACCCCTGGTTCAAGGGATTTCATAAATTAGAAGAAGCACTGGATTATGCTAGGCGTAATCTAGGACCTAATTTCTTTATAACACCAGCCCTTAGATTTCCAGTATCTAAGGTCAGGGATTCAACAAGTTTCAAAGAAGCATTGATCAAATGTGAACAATGTGATACAACAAGTTCAAGAATTACAGAGATACAAAAGAATGAATCTCAGCTTAAAATAGAACTACAGGCTGTCAAAGAATCTGAACAGAAATATTATCATCAGTTGGCAACAAAGATAAAAGAAGTTGATGAATTAAAGGAAGCTCTAAGACTACTACAGCAAGCAAGATTTGATACAACAAGCATCCCAACACCACCAGCATATGAAAATCTCCTTGACAGGATTCAGAAGATGGAAGAATCAATTAAGAAGAAGGAAGAATATGAGAAGATCCTCATGGCAAAAACAAGTTCAGAAAATATAAAATCTAAAATTGAAAATATATTTTCAAAAAATTTTTACCCGGAATCTTCTAGTGCATCTACAGAAGATCTCCCAAAAGATAAATAGACCCCCGAACTATTGAAAAAAGAAAATAAGAAATATGATATTATGAACTTACACTGTTACGAAATTTCATGAACTCTCCCTGCATTGATTATTCTTGGAATCAAAGGATCTGAATCTAATGTGCAGTCTCAGGCTTTTCTCTTTTCTTATTTTCATGTGTTCGATTTTTTAAGTAAGTGGTTTATGGATACTTTTTGGCACAGTACGTGGGTCACGCTATCCCTAGCCAAAGTGCCGACCCAATAAAAGAAAGGGAGGGGGTTACCGAATTCATACGACGCCCCACCCACGGAGGTAGTTCGACAGTGATATAAGTTCACATGGCCCCACATGGTCATGGTTAGAGGTAAGAGAGGAACAATAATAAAGAAATCCAGAGAGATAATACAACATGTGCTACTACAGCCACATATCTGAGTGCACATCCTTGAGCCGCTGTAATGTTGCAGTAAATATCCACCTGTTGGAATATTTTTTTTTTTTTTGGGTAAAAGCATCTTCAATTAGATAGAAGACATGAATTACACGACATCTTAATGCTCAGAATACGAAATCAAGAAGTGGAAGCCAATCTTTTGTACATGTCATTAATAAGGCTTTCCAAAATAAGGAATAGGCGAAACCAATAATTTTCCTAGACATATAATTGTAAACACAATTGACATGGGTAAATTTCTCTTTCACATGGAACGAGAAAACCATAATGGACAAAGAAGCGACACATGCCAGACACCAAGTATCACAGTATGCATGTGGCTCTGCACATACCAGACAAAGGTTGTCACAGTATGCATGTGGCCCTACCATATGACCTAGAAGAATGTGAAGATACCAGAGGACCCATATCTTCCAACGTAGAATTAAAATAGCCAAAACACAAGTTGCTAAAATAAGAAGATGGCCATCATAGGTGGCCGACAAGGCAACACAGCCGCATGGGGCAGCCCAAACCGTCAGAATCTTGGTTGAAGATGTGTTGTACGTCCCTACATCCTCATCACCATGCATCGTAGACCCTCATCGGTGAATAGAAATCGCCTGCGCTCCGGTCTGGAGTTCTTTCATGGCCACGTCGAAGAAGTCGTCAACGTCAATGACAAGAGGTCTTCCGGTGGATGAAATGCCTTTAGCGGCCAAGCATCCATCGGTGATGTTCGGATTCAAACCGGAAAAAAAAAGCGCAATCAACAAACATATCTCTTGCAAGAGGTTGCCATAGTCTATCCTTTACGGCCTTCCACGAAACAGAACACATCAACATCCATCCCCACTGACAAGGCTTCTTCGAGGAAGCATCCAAGGTTACTTAAGGGGGTGTTTGGTTTAGTAAATCTTTGGGATGACATTCTTTAGAATGATAATTCTTGATTTTTGGAGTTGTTTGGTTCCACTAGGATGACCCTCATAAGTGAGCATCCTACTTCCCATGAATGACCATATTACAAAGGATGTGTTCCAAATCTGAGTTTACCTCAACACTTAAACTCAGATTTGAGCAACCTTTTTACTACCTAGTATAAAAGGAGAAAGCGGAAAGACGTTCTCTACGGAAGCCAATATCTCAACCCGCGAGAAACATGTACTAGTCTTAAGACAACCAAACGATTTTTCAGAGAGAAACATAATTCAGAAGAATGTCAATCAAAAGATTGACATTCATATCTGATACATACACCATTTGATTTACCGAACCAAACACCCCCTAAGGCATCTTGAATTTGTTCTGATATACGGAATAGGCAGTTTGAAAGAATGCTGACATGATCAGTGATGGGGGTAAGGTTGGCAGTGGGAAGGGCGGTAGGAAGGGTTTCAGTTTGGTGGGTAGAGGAGCCAAAGATGGGTGGAGGTATGGTGGGAATGGAGAAGAGAGTAGCTCGGCTATAAATCTAAACCAAGAACTCAAATCCGTGAGTAAGGATGGAGATGGGTCTGAGCTCTGAACAGGTGGTGTAGGTGGCGACGATGTGAGCAACGATACCTTTGACGATGATACAGAGGCCGGTCTTCAAAGCCTAAAGCACAGCCATGGTTGCAGCATGGGAAAATAATAGATCTGATCTGTAGACCTGTTCAAAACAATGACAACGGTTGTTGCAGAAACATCGCTTGGGGCGTAGCGACAAGGGGTTGTTGTAGAGGGCGGAACGATAGAGGGCTAGCGCAGGTATGCAGCCATGGCTAAGGATTGTCGTCAACATCGTTGGCGTCATCGGCATCGTCGGCATCGTCGGCATCATCAGTGTCTTTGGCGTCTTCACCAGCACTGCATGTTGAGTGGCTGAGGGTCATGATGGGTTCGCTCAAATAGAGGAGAGAGAACAGGACACAAGGATGGAGGTGTATCACGCATAGAGGCGGAGCTAGTTTTACTATTGGAAGCATTCGGACACACATTTCAAGGGTTTCTTAGCTACTAGATGTTCACTGCAATTTTGCAGCAACCGCAAAAGACGTAGAAATCATATATATATATATATATATTGATAATCTTAATTTTCAAATCTAGATGACGGTAGACCTAGAGTTAGGGTTGAAACAAGGCCTGTTGGGTCAAGTTTCTTAAAACCCAACGTTAGGTCCTCAAAATTCAACCTAAACCCAATTTAACCTTGCTGGGTTTATGTTCAACCCCAACCTTGCTTGGTTCATACTAACCCAACCTGACCCTAATTGACCTTATCAGGATCAGGTTGGGTGGGGTTGGGCTAGGTTGGGTTGGGTTGACCCCGGCTTCTGCAGTAGTTGGATTAATCTTGATTGACATGTTTTTACCATTCACATCCTATATATTAAAAAATTATAGAAAAATGAAGAACCAATAGGAGCCCTAAATTCTAGTATAAAAATTCAGGGTTAAATTTTGGGCGGGGTTAGGTTAGATTGGGCCAGGCTGAGGCCTCAACCCGAGCCCGACCAACTCTAAACCCAGGGTTGGGGTTTTTCAACCCTAACCCACCCTTAGGGTTAGAAAACTTGCCCAAGTCCTATTCGGGTTTAGGACGGATTAGGGCAGAATCGGGTTGTCAAGGCTGAACTTTCACCCCTACCTGGAGCCACGCACTATCTTGAAATCTTGAACCTTAGCCTAAATATATAAAAGGGAAAAAGAAGGGGAAAGAACGCCACCTAGTATGTGAAATTACTGCTCCACCTCTTGTGAAAAAAATATGATTTCATGCCCTTGCATGTGTTCTCATTGGAGTCTACACTAGTTTTGGGGCAACATGACCAAACAAGTACCTCAAAGATTTGTGGGTTTTTTTTTTTGTATGTATGTATGTATGCATATATGTAGTTTTTGGGAGGAGATTAGGTATGCCTCTGGCCTTATTGGAGCTATCAGCTCAACTAATGGAAGGGGTCTAAAAGACTTTTTCAAGAGGAGTCGAAAAAAGATAAGACAGATTTAGATATACCGTTAATTTATCCAAAAACGGATTAGCTGCTCATATGATCACTTGGTCGTACGAGTCGGAACACCTGTCCTTTTTTTCTCAAATATACCCCTTTTTATCCTTATAATGGTAGAAGATAGGACAGTTGTTGAATACAGACTTGTACAACTAAGTGATCATACAAGCAGCGGATCCTGTCTTGTATATCCAGCCTTTTCCCATAATTTTCTTGTACTAAAACTATCTTTGTTTCTTCCATTTTCTCAATAAAAGGACAAAGATGAATACTTCTAATCTCTCAATTTTTTAGGAATGGGACATGCGGTTCCATTTGAATCTCTGATAAATACAAGTCACAATACGTTAAGCCGCTAGCTGACCAATAAACAGAAGGATCAAGTGATCAACCACCACGAAAGCCCATAAAGGCTCTGAGGCTTGCGCTTTCCTTTCATTATCGCCCTCTTACAAAGATTAAGTACGTCATCTTACCTTCTTATCTAGCTTACTTTTTTTTTCTTATATTACCCAAAGAAGAAAAAATATTTTAAAAAATTAAGGACATAGTTACAAATAGAGTCAAGGGTTTTGTAGAGAGATGAGCTAAAGGGATTCTAGAAGAGAGATGAGCTAAAGGGATTCTACTTTGTCTTTCGCTGATTTTGTTCTTATCTTCTTTTAAAGTGTAGTCAATACTTGTCATTCCTTGAAAAAAAAAAAAAGTAATCAATCAAAACATGTAACATGCAGCGAGGGTTGCTATGGTTCTGAGTATAGGTATTTCGGATTATGGGTAAAATCAGAAAATGATCTAATTTTAATAAAAAATAGAAATAAAATTCACTGATTCAGGTTGATATAGACCAATCTAATTCTCAAGATTTAAATCCCTCATGCAGTTATTGTCTGGACAAAATTTTTTCCACTAGTCGGATAGTAGGATATTTCCTGCTCTCTCCTCAACCCTGCCTGCACATCTCCTTTCCCCCTTGCACTACACTCGCAAGAATCAAAATGAGTTGTAGATTGCAATTCGCCCTCCTTGGATCTCCACTGCATGAACTACCACACGCACAAACCTCTTGAAGGAAGGAAAGCCCCCAGTAAGTGGTGATGGAACTCCATGGCCTTAATCCTCCTTTTGGTGGTGTAGGTAGTGGATATAATCACCTAAACTAACAAAGCCTTAAGAGGCTTTTATCTAGCAAGATAAAACGGAGAGGGGAGAGGGGAGAGGGGAGAGGGGAGAGGGGAGAGGGGAGAGGGGCAAGAAAAGGGAAAATAGAGTGAGGGCGTTTCAAATTTTTGGGTAGTACTTTTAGCGACAGTTTTTTAACATTGCTATATGTATACTACCATTAATTGCTTATGGTTTTATTATTTATTGAATTAAATAATGACCCTTTAGTATTGGTAAATAATTATCGTCGTTAAAGGCCTGTAATTAGAGGTGAAAATATCAAATTGGCAAAATCATGGACTAGGGCTGCAACAGGAATATATGGGTTGGGTCAGGCTAGGAAGAACAAGAGACAGAGCTAGGCTGGGCTCAGCTCGAGGCCTCAATGCTGACTCAGGCCCACCTTGAGACAAGGCCAGGAATTTTCAATCCTAACATGCTGTCAAGCCAGGATATCTCAGTCTAGGCCCTATTCAGGCGCAGGGCAGACTGAGGCTGGTAAAACAAATGAACTTGTACCCCTAAGCTGGACCGTTCATTAGATCAACAACTTGAGTGCATACCAAAGGGCATACCAGTGAGGTTACTCAACCCGCCACACATGTCTGACTTGGGTATAGGGGTTCATTGGATCAGCAACCTGAGTGCATACCAAAGGGTTCATTCTTATGCATTCTTGATCGATGGAGTCAGCTAGGTGATCATTGTCGATCGATTTGCAAACATAAACCTCACTAGATTCAGGAGAGAAGCATTGGAATCCGGTACCAAATCTTTCTCGATGATTTCTTCACAAACCTGGTAGTCCCTATTTTACCGTTCGCTTATTTCCCTTTTACTCAAAAACTGGGGTAAACTTTACCAAAAAAAATGGAACATGGATGATAAGGCAAAATATGTCCTCTTTCTCAGCACGGCTGAAGCGTGTATGCAAACCTGAACATGATTGACCCACTACCTCGGCCCTCCATCAGGCCGTGCTGCCGCCTCGGCCCTCCATCAGGCCATGCTGCCTCCTAGGCCTTCCATCAGGCCGTGCTGCCTCCATCAGGCCGTGTTGCCACCTCAGCCCTCCATCAGTCCGTGCTGCCACCTCGGCCATCCATCAGTTCGTGCTGCGGCCTCGGCCCTCCATTAGGTCATGTTGCGGCCTCGGCCTTCCATCAGTTCGTGCTGCCACCTCGGCCCTCCATCAGGCCGTGCTTCCACCTCGGTCCTCCATCAGGCCATGCTGCCACCTCGGCCCTCCATCAGGCCGTGCTGCCGCCTCGGCCCTCCATCAGTCTGTGCTATCACCTCGGCCTTCTATCAGTTCGTGCAGCCACCTCGGCCCCCCATCAGGCCATGCTGCTACCTCGGCCCTCCAACAAGCCATGCTGCCACCTCGGGCCTTCATCAGGCCGTGCTGCCACTTCGGTCCCCCATTAAGCCATGCTGCGACCTCAACCCTCCAATAGGCTGTGCTGCCACCTCGGCCCTCCATTAGGCCGTGCTTCCACCTCGGCCCTCCATTAGGCCGTGCTTCCACCTCGGCCCTCCATTAGGCTGTGCTGCCGCCTCGGCCCTCTATCAGGCCGTGCTGCAACCTCGGCATCTCATCAGGCCGTGCTACCACCTCGGCATCTTATCAGGCTGTGCTGCCACCTCAGCATCTCATCAGGCCGTGCTACCACCTCGGCCCTCCATTAGGTCGTGCTACGACCTCGGTATCTCATTAGGCCGTGCTGCCACCTCGGCATCTCATCAGGCCATGATGCCACCTCGGCATCTCATCAGGCCGTGCTGCCACCGCAGCCCTCCATCAGGTCATACTACCAGTCACCTCGGCTCGGTACATTCAAGTAATGCACCCAGAAACGTGCACACATCCACTCCTACATTCAAGGGACGTGATCCCTAATCAAGGGGGCAAGACTTTATCAACTACACATCATTAGAGTCGTCCACAACTCTTACGACTTGAGCCTCTGAGATCAATGGAGAATATTCCCAGAATATACCCTGAAACCCAGAATATTCCCAGAATCACAGTGCCACTCCCCTCAAGGACTCTACGCCTAAACTGGACTCTCCACAAACGCCCCTCCTTCTCTCTCCATCAGCAGGCTATAAATACCAAGGTAAGCCTCCATCATGGGGGATGGATCAATCACTCCTTTTATTGGAAAAGCTCTCCTGAGTATCTGCTGTGGAAAGATCTGACTTAGGCATCGGAGAATCCCCCATTGGGTTAGCCCGGCTCTCCCCTGTCATCTCTTCTATGCATGTCGACGAAAGCACCAGGAACTACATGGAAGATCATCTGATCAATTTTTATCGCATCAGATTGGCACTGTTTGTGGGAATCAGTTACAAAAAGTCACCTTGGACTAATATAATTAAGGAGTGAGAAGGTCGTTTCTTTTACAACAACATGAGTAAAATCCACCTGCAAGTTATCACTTGGAAGTCCCCATTCACCACCAATGGCAGAGCAGGAGAATGTCCCAGCAGAGACCCCTCCACAAGAACCCTAGTAAACCAGGCCTGATGCGTAAGTTGCCCAGGGAGAGGGGGATCAGCGCGAGCAGAACCCTCAGTTATCTCGCCATGTCCCATCATCCCGGGTAACTCACCCAAACATAGAAGAGCAGATGCAGAGCCTGCAACTACAGGTGTTAGCGACAAACGCACTGGTGCCGGACTTCATATGTCAGTTTGGCTCGACACTTCCAGTGCCACGGACTAGTTCAGCTCAGTCACCTAGGTCGGTTTTGGACAGAAGACTCAACAATGAATCTCCTAACAACAGAGTCACCCCTCAATCAATAGCAAGGAGGGGGTCAACCAGAACATCAATTACTGTTCACTTGGTACCAACCCGCTCTCCTACCGAGGGGCACAGGTAAGGTCCCGTTCTAGTTCAGAATGGGAGAGCTCGTCGTTTCACGAGTCATCGGAGCCTAGAGACACATGATGTCTATAGATCCACACCCTGGGTAGGAAGATGCCAGCTATCACTTCAAAGACTAACTAGAGGCATGTGTCCGCACAGAGAAGAATAAAAAAATTGTCAGTACCTTAGTTTCCATATCTCAGTTATTCAATTTTATTCACGGAGCGGATTAGATTCTATTTCGAAGTAATGTATTTGTCCCAAGTGCATACAACACATCAATATACTATGAAGATTCTCCCAATTATCTGGCTCTTCTAAGGTAACAAAGACCTTAACAATTAAGGCATAAAGACAAGGCTACAACTTGGCAGCATCTAAGACTGAGCTACAGCTCCGCATAATCTAAGACAGAGGTACAAGCTCGATAGCATCTAAGACCGAGCTCAAGCTCGGCACTATCAAGACTAGACCCTAGTTTGGCAACTCAAGCCCTTATGCATTAAGACATGTAAGCCTGAGCCTCGGCTAGGCACCTCAAGCCCTTACTAAGGCATGTAAGCCCGAGCCATAGCTCAGCACCTCAAGCCCTTATGCAATAAGGTATGCAAGCCCAAGCACACCTCGGCACCTCAAGCCCTTACGCATTAAGGCATGAAAGACCGAGCACACCTCGGCACATCAAGCCCTTACGCACTAAGGCATACAAGCTCAAGCTCGAGCCTCGGCTCGGCACATCAAGCCCTTACGCATTAAGGCAAGCAAGCTTGAGCCCTGGCTTGGCACCTTAAGCCCTTACACACTAAGACACATAAGCCCGAGGCCCCGACTCGGTAACTCAAGCCCTTATGCATTAAGGCATGCAAGTCGAGCCTCGGATCGACAACTCAAGCCCTTACTCATTAAGGCATGCAAGGCCGAGCACACCTCGGTACCTCAAGCCCTTACGCACTAAGGCATGCAAGCCCGAGCACACCTTGGCACCTCAAGCCCTTACGCACTAAGGCATGCAAGTTTGAGCCCTGGCTCAGCACCTCAAGCCCTTACGCATTAAGGCATGCAAGCCCGAGTACACCTCGGCACCTCAAGCCCTTACGCACTAAGGCATGCAAGCCTGAGCTTCAGCTCAACACTTTAAGACCTTATGTATTAATTTATGTAAGACCATGCCCCGGCTTGGAACTTCAAGACCTTACGCATTAAGGCATGTAAACCCGAGCACGGCTCAGCACCTCAAAACCTTACGGAATAAAGCATGCAAGCCCTAGCCACGACTCAGCACCACAAAAGACCTTACCGCAAGGCACATCAAAATATCGAGCCCCAACTCAGCACCCTTATGTCTAGTCCCAGGCTTGGCACCTCAAGAGCTCATAAGCTAGACATGGAAGATCAATTCCGAGCTTAGATAGGGAACGAAGCCACACTCAGACAGCTGTACTGGTCCTTATTCTTCTAAAAGTTACTCATTTCGAGCTGGCTCAAAGTATAAGAAAATAAAGAAAGAAGCACAAGAATGCTGAGAGATGACATCAAAACAAATTTTCCATTTATAAAAAAAAAAGGGGAAAAAACCCTCAAAGTACATCACTCCCGAAGGAGACATCTACAAACATATATATATATATATTTACAAGGATAATCTTGGGGGGCTAATCCACGGGCCTAGCTCTTCACTTGTCTATCCTTCGAGTCGGATCACCTATTCACCAACGTTGATCGAGCCATCGAGCTGCACCGAAGTAGCAGGGGCAGGAACGCACTACTCATAGTCCGTCAGATTGTAGCCTGGCATATTACTCAGGATGTACCAGATAGCATCATTCAAGCCGACCTGAAACGAAGTAATATTAACGTCAACTGGCCACTTCTGATAGGCTTAGGGGTTCAGCCACCTTGTTGGCCTCCGGATCAACCTGATGTTGCCTTTCCAGCTCGCCAACCCTAGCTGCGAGCTCCTCCTTACGAGCACCCTGAGTCTCGGATAACTCATCCTAGAGAGCATCATTCTCCTTCATCAAGTTGCTGTTGGCATTGAGCTACTTAGCAACCTCCGGTTCCAACTCTCCAGTTATCAACTCGACATCATTGGCACGAACCTCTACAGATCGGACCATTTTCTTCTCAACCTCCAGTTGGCCTGTGATCTTATGCAGCTCCCCATGAAGGTGCTTTGCCTCCTTTGCCTTTGAACAAGCGACAACCACATCCTCAAATCGTTGAGCAGCCTCGATTGAGAAAGTAAAGTATCGTGTTTTGCATCGAATTAAATGCTCTAGCAGATCGATTCGAATTGCTAGAGCGGGGGGCTGGTGATGAGGCAAAATATGTCCCCTTCCTCAGCATGGCTGAAGTGTGTATGCAAACCTGAACAGGACTGACCCACTACCTCGGCCCTCCATCAGGCCGTGTTGGGACCTCGGCATCTCATCAGGTCGTGCTACCGCCTCGGCATCTCATTAGGACGTGCTGCCACCTCAGCATCTCATCAGGCTATGCTGCCACCTCGGCCCTCCATCAGGCTATGCTGTGACCTTGGTATCTCATCAGGCCATGCTGCCACCTCAGCATCTCATCAGGTCGTGCTACCACAGTGGCCCTTCATTAGGCTGTGCTTCCACCTCGACCCTCTATCAGGCCGTGCTGCCACCTAGGTCTTCCATCAGGCCATGCTGTGACCTTGGCATCTCATCAAGCCATGCTACTACCTCGGTATCTCATTAGGCCGTGATGCCACCTCGGTATCTCATCAGATTGTGTTGCCACCTCGGCATCTCATCAGGCTGTGATGCCATCTCAGCATCTCATTAGGCCATGCTGCCACCTCGGCCCTCCATTAGGCTGTGCTGCCACCTCGGCCCTCCATCAGGCCATGCTGCCACCTCGGTCCTCCATCAGGCTGTGTTACCAGTCACCTCGGCTTGACCAACCTATCACCTTAGCTCGGCACAGTCAAGTAATGCACCCAAAAATGTGCACACATCCACTCTTATATTCAAGGGACATGATCCCTGATCATGGGGGCAGGACTCTATCCACTATGCGTCATCAGAGGAGTCCACTCCTCTCACGACTTGCATCTCCAAGATCAATGGAGAATATTCCTAGAATATACCCTAGAATCTAGAATATTCCCAGAATCACAATGCCACTCCCCTCAAGGACTCTACGCCTAAACTGGACTCTCCACAAACACCTCTCCTTCTCTCTCCATCAGTAGCCTATAAATACCAAGGTAAGCCTCCATCATGGGGAATGGATCAATCACTCTTTTTACTGGAAAATCTCTTTTGAGCATCTGTTGTGGAAAGATCTGACTTAGGCATCGGAGAGTCCCCCGTCGGGTCAGTCCAGCTCTCCCTTATCATCTCTTCTGTGCAGGTCGGCCAAAGCACCAGGAACTGCAGGGAAGATCATCCGGTTAATTTTTGCCGCATCAATGGGTAAAAATAATTTATTTTTTCAGGGGTAAACTTTATCAAAAAAAATGGAACATGAGTAAAAACGATTTTTTTTTCTTATATGTTTTAAGTTAACACCTTTATTGAAACTGGATATGAT
Source organism: Macadamia integrifolia (assembly GCF_013358625.1). Taxonomy (NCBI): domain Eukaryota; kingdom Viridiplantae; phylum Streptophyta; class Magnoliopsida; order Proteales; family Proteaceae; genus Macadamia; species Macadamia integrifolia. The sequence goes on from NC_056557.1 coordinate 14,125,320, forward strand.
AGACATATCCCAAAATTTTGGAGGTACATGATATTTGAGAAAGTTACAAGTGGTACAAGAAAAAATTTCAGAATAAAAAAAGAATGAAAGATCTTTATTCCAGAAGGTGAACTATAAAGGGAACTCTCCAATATCAATATTTTATAACAGAAAATAAAAAAATAATACAAAAATTTCATAACCTTGATAAAATGCATATTAAACACTCTTAAACTATTGTTAGAAGGTGTCATGGATTTTTTATGTGCACAGGACATGTCAATCAACATGCCATGCATTGTTTGCATGATATTTGATTATTATGGCTCATTGCCTAAAACATTCGACATACGGTAGTGTTTTTCTTATTCTATTTTCATCTTAAACTTGGATGTTATATTGTTAGAATATGGCAAGGATTTATGATGTTGAAACTTCACGATACTGAGGCATTGTTGGAAACCAATCATAAGAATTTATAGATTATTTATTCTCTTTCTGGCCCACGATCAGATGTTGCATAGATCCTATTGTAAAATTGTTTTTGCAAAAGATGGATCTCCTGCACAACCAAGTATTAACTCAAAATCTCCTGAATTTACAACTAGTGACACGTAATTGAAGTTTTTGGTTGAAGGATTACCCCTCTTCAATGGAGATGGAGATTTAAAGATTGATTTGATGAACATTGCTTTAATAAGTTTATATCTAAGGTTTGGTACTCTGATTCAATTTGATACAGAGAATATAAATAATGTTATACTCTTATTTTTGGGTGTCTCAACTTAATTTTTTTTTAAGTATTTTATCTTGAGCTTGAGCACAATTTTGGAGTAATCGAAGGGGTCTAGCAGTTGAGTGCACAACTACTAGGGGTACATTTGGATGTTCCATCTTGGAGGCTGATATGCAATTCATCCACAGTTGGACCATTGACAGTGTCTATGGTCTTAAAGAGAGTGCCAAGGGGCATGACTCATCTCACCCATCTATTTTGCGAACATATATATATATATATTCTTACAGAATTCCCAAGAGTTCATGGTACAAAGTTTATTCGAAGGCTCAACAACCAAAGATAAATGTGACTTTCCCAATATCCTGATCTCGTTTTCTATCATATCTTAACTCAACGTTTTTTTTTTTTTTTTTTAGGTAAGAAAAGTTATATTATAAAGAAAAAAGAAAAAACAAGATAAGATGACCATTTTCCTATTAGATAGGCCTAAGGAAGGGAGATCAACCCCTAAAAAAACAAGCAGAATAGACCCTGCATCGTAAAGGAAAATTGGAGAGGAACATTTCTACATTCGGAAAGAAATACTATGAAAGAGTTAAGTAGTTCAATCATGGGAGTGAAGATAGTGTGGGGGTACTTCTAATGCAACGACTCTTTCACAGAGAGCTTCTCAAAATCAGGTGGGTCAGGTTTTTGAAGACACCATGACCAAAATCATTGTCATTATTGGCCGACTCTAAATCTTCCTCAGAAAAATCCATATGTGAACCATCTATATTATCAACTAGATGGGCCACCTCGTGGTTCATCTTTGTCTCTTCCCCTTAAGAGATAACAGTTGTTGTTACATCCCAATTTGAAATATGAATGAATGATTCTCCATCATAGGGATCATTTTCTAGATTCAAATTTTCCATAGACTCTGAACTCTCTTTTGAATCCGTCTTACTGTCGGAATTCAAAAATGGCATAGGCTCCAAAAGCTCCTCCGAGGAAGCAACTGAAGAACTATCAGTGTCAGGACCAGGATTCAAGTTACACTCAAGGGTCCTAGAGACTGACTTCTTCTTCTTCTTCATTTTCTTCTTCCTTGTGGAAGAGGATCGGATATAGGAGGTAGAATATTTTCCTTCCTCAAAATCTGCCCCTAATAGATTTTCCACCATATCATCTACGTTATCAAGATCTTATTCTAATTGATCACCCAACTCATTGACCTTACCTCTTTCCTCTTCATCTCCTTCAATTACGCCCACCAAATTGGGATTAAAATCTTCATTCACATTGTCCACATCAGCAGATTGATTATCGGATAGCACCACCTCCTCATTTTTATGAGTAAAAAAGGGAGCACTAATAGTTTCCTCAAAAACAGCCCCCTCTAAAATGGTAGCTGAATTATACCCCAATTCATCAATCCCTATAATTTCTTTCTTATTCTCTCCTTCTGCCAGCACATCGTCCTCTATGACATTGCCAACTACAGATTGGATATTAGAGTCAAAGTTCACATCCACCTCATCCCCATCACGTCATCACCTCCTCGTTCCAAAACAACCTCCATGCAATCAATCCCCCCTTCCATATGAGTCTCCACGCATTTATTCCCCCCTTTAGAATATAACATAATCTCCTTATTTGAATCAAGAGGAATCTCTTCGGTCAAACCTTCTAATAATGTAAAAGCATTAACATCAATGATTGAATTTGATTGAGAAACAAATCCTCCACCAAATCTGCTAGTGCCAACTTTCTCATTTTGAATATTCAAATTTGAATTTGAATAAGAATACTTTTTAGATTTAGTATGCATAGAATCCACCTCCATCCTTCCTGAATCACCTCTCTCACCTATTGGATAATTATCAACATCGCCGGTTATCTGAATTTCAGTATTCACCCCACCTTGATTAGTCATTTCCTTCCTTCTCCACATCGGCCTACTCTTCTTTGGATGTTGAGTCTTGGACGCCACTCCATATTAAGCCTTGGAATGACCAAAAATGTTACAAGAATCACATTTAGGAGGAACCCAATCATGTTGAATTTGTTGTGTAAGAATTCTTCCATCTTCATCTTTAATGGCCACAGAGAATGGTAACACATATGTAACATTTACTATCACACAGATTCTTGCAAAAGAAAGACGTTCCATGGATTTTGTTCTTTTATCTATCGAAATTGGGAAGGCAAGCATACTTCCAATAGCTCTTAAAGAGTTTGAATACCAAAAGCGAAATGAAAAATTTGGAAGACTCACCCAAATAGGGACAAAACTTAAACCAATCTTGTCAAGAATAGCTCCCTACTCCATGGAACAAGAATTAAAGATTTTCTTTGAATCTACCATGGCCCTCCTTCCAATACCTTCTCCCTATCCTCCATCTGATTAAAGCGATAGACGAATAAACCACATTCAAGCAGATTTATGTCAACATGTCCAGAAATATTTCAGAGCTTGAGAAACATCTCCTTTGTATAATGAAAATGTGATCTTTTGCCTACGAAAAAACCCACCAAATCATTTTTCCATCGATCAATCTCATCTCGAACCGCACTCATTGGACAGTGTGCGACCGTTTTCCCACCTACATAGTCGGCTGGATGTATTTAAGCCATCCTTCTTTTTGACAAACAGAACTAGGGCACCCCAAGAAAAACACTTTGGCATTTTGTACGAAGCTTTAGATACTGGTGTTGCTCCGAGAACCAAATCAATTGAAAACTCTAACTTCCTATTAGGCAGAAGCCAAGTTAGATCATCTAGAAAGACATTGGGGAACTCCCTAACTATGTTCAATTCTTCTAATGGTGTGACCTTTGCTTCTACATCTTGTACTAAAGCTAGGTAGCCCTGACATTCGTCTTCTAATAACTTTACTACATGTAATACAGAGATAAGAACCTCTCTATGTCATTTTATTTTATCTGCTTGATACACAAGCTCTTCACTATCATCATTCACCACTTTAATTTGCTTCTCGGCACACATGACATTTGTCTGGTGAGTAGATAACCAATTCATACTCAATAAAACATCAAAATTCTGCATGTTAAATTTGATAAACTGAGCATCCAGCTTCTTTCCACCTATATTAATGAGACAGGGCCTATACACCTCATTTAATTATGCCACCTTGCTCCTAGGTGTACTAACAATCAATTTACTTTCTAGAGCCTTAGGTGCCATGTCAATCTTTCTAGCAAATCTTTTAAATACAAAAGAATGTGATGCACCAGAGTTAAATAATACATAAGCTGGTATACCCGAGATAGATAGGGTACCTGCTACGACATCCGGGCTTGCCTCAACTTCTTCAGCTGATAATCCATACATTCTTCCTTGAGGTGGACCACCTTGAGTCAAGGCGGGTCTATGAACAGGAGGCTGATTCTGTACCATAACTGGTTTGTACAGACAATCCTTTGTAAAATATGCCCGAGTGAATGGAAAATATAGCACTTGTTCTGAGAGGCTAGCACTGGTACTGGTGCCCTCTGTATCTAGCCCTGTGTAGTAGGAGGACGAGGTGGCCTCGAGGCCATAGGCACCGCGCTAGTATTTGGGCGGAAAGAGGTAGTACCCGATCTACTGGCTAACCGGGGCATGTATCCCAATGACCTATAGGGTTGCTGATATGATGGACCAAAATTATATGGCCCACAGAAACTCTTTTTTGGGTTGCCTGAATGCATAGGGATTAGATCTCTTCCAAAGTTCAGGTGTGGTGGTAGACTCTCCCTTCTGCTAATCTTCTATAGTCTTAGCCTTCTAGACAATTTGAACAAAATTAGTCAAGTCCATGGCCCCCAAAATTGTGCCAATAGATACTTTTAGCCCTTTCAAAAACTTCTTTGCCTTTTCCTTCATTATTTTTATGTGTGGAGGGGCAAAGTAGAATAATTCCTCAAACTACTGCTAGTACTCAAGGACAGACTTGTTTCCCTGAGTCAAAGCTGAGAATTCAGTTTTCTTTCGATCTCTGAAGCTGGTGGGGTAATAATTCGATAAGAACAATTCATTGAACTGTTCCCATGTTGGTTTCTAATGGGTTGCCACCAAAATAGGCTTATAAGCCTTCCACCATGAATCGGCCTTATTCCTTAACTATAACCCAGCACAGATGAGCTTTTGAGGTTCTGTATATTCTACCACCTCAAATATCTTTTCTATTTTTGGATCCATTGATCCAGGTCTAAAGGGTCACTCCCCACCTCGGTGAAGAGAGGTGATAAGTATCTTTTAAATGAATCCACCACCTTTGCAGTAGTGGTTGTTGGTGATAGTATGGAGGATAAGCTAGGTAATACTAGTATGGGGGTGGCACCATATATGGAGGAGTGCCATAAGGAGGGAACCATGGAGTGGCCACAGGTGGAGTACCCCCTAGTTGGTCCTATGGTGGTACAATAGGTGGTGCACTCCCTTGTGTCTCAACAGGTGGTTCTCGTGGAGAAGCACCTGCCGCTTGAACTCTAACACCTGGAACCATAGGAGGATCTTGTGGGAAAGGTACCCCACGAGGGTATTGTCCCATTTGCATAGGGTGCAACTGTTGGTGCACAACATTCATGAAAGTCTGCTATTATTGGAGTAACTATTTTTAGAATGCTGTTGCGATTATTGAATAAGAGCTGAAACATCATTGGAAGTAACAACAGGAGGAGGATCCAAAATTTTTGGTGTAGGTGAGTCCTCTACTATATCTTCTTGTCTAAGGTTCACCCGGAGTCGAGGCCCCCGAGGGTTAGGTGGTCGTCCAACGAAATGGGAACCACGTGGGGCCCCTCTTGAACTACTGCCAGATCTAGTACATACCATGATACTTTGTACCTGGATTGCATCAAGATTATGTACAATTAAGTGCCACTTTCATTTCATGTAATCACAAAATCAATGCACATCATGCCTGTCCTCATGTAGTCATAGTGCATTTCATCATTATAGCATGCATCTCGAGCATCGAGTTTTACATGGTATGGTAATTATTCCACATAAGTATGCATGAAGATTAATTGCGCATCAGTTCATAATTCACATAAAAATAGGTTTTACGAGTCTTGAATATCAAATCTCCAAAATTTGGGATTTTTTGGCCCAAAGACTCACACCGGTCGGTTATACTGACGGGTGGGCTATTTTTCAGGACCCGCAGGTGGTGACCTGCCGGTCCTTCACGCAGTTCTGTTTTAAGGGCAGAAAAGGCCATAATTTTAAAACCCTTCATTTCTCTCTTTTCCCTCTCTTCTCCAAATCATCCAAGGCAACAAGAGAGGACCTAGGAGCACCTTTACAAGCCCTACTCACGCCTCTATTCGGACTCAAAGTCTCTCAACTCCATTCTCAACATCAAGTAAGTAGGTTTTTCCTCTTTCTCTTTGGGATTTTGGTTGCTTTTGTTCAAGAACCTCAAAACTCCATTTTCTTTTGATTTCTTCCAACTAAATTGAATGTAGTATGTGAGTTTGTCATTTCTTTGGTGTTTCTCATCTCTAAACATCACATATGTCATCTATATGGATTGTTTAACCCTATTTTCTTGAAATTTTACTGTTTGAGGGTTTCTCCCATTTCTTCTTTTCTTTCTTGCACAATGTATGATTAAATGAGTCTATCCATTCATGTTTGGTTGCATAATTGTGGTAGGAGTACAACATTGAACATATGCATCACTTTTCCTCTTTGGTATGAATTCTCCCCATTTCTAGGTTAGTGTTCTTAGGAAAATTTGGGGCTTTCACTCATTTTGACCTCAATATGTCAAAATATACACATTTTCATGAAATTGAACCTTCCTTCATATGTTATTGCCAACAATTTTCTCAATACTTTGGATGTTCAAGGTTTATGCTCCTCTCTGTGAAATTTGAAAATTTTCCTCACCCTTTAGAAAATCTATCAATTCATCAAATGGTTACTAACTTGGTATTTACATGTACCCACGCATTACATAATTGCTTTCCTCTCTTATATCATACTTGTATGATGCTTCAAGTATCATGACCCCATGACATTCACTTGCCAATGCGTGGTTTTGTCAATCTACCACTTATACATAATTACATTATGTCTATGGCCTTTCACTAAAGGCCCTTTCTTCTATTTGTCATGCTACATACATTGCTCCCATCGTATGCTTTTCCTAAATGTCATTTCATTTACATTCATCTTAATGCACTTATCTTTCTGATTATGCTCTTTTCCCACTTTTACAATTCTCTATCGAAGACTTATCCTTTTTCTTATGTCTTCTTCCCGACTTTTGTAGGATGTCTTCCCGCAAAGGCAAGGGAACTGCTTCTTCATCTAGAAGCGGGCATGCTTCAAGTAGGAAAAAGAAGGGTGCTGCGTCTAGTTCTTTTGCCTTTCGGGCCCGACCTGTCAGAGATCTTTCCAAGGATCTCAAGGATTATGATGAAAATGTCTTTAGCAGCCTTGAGGCCTCACTCCCTTGGAGCACCTTCTCCAAAAGATCAGTTTTGATGGAGAAGTCAGTAGTGACGGAGGACTTCACTCGGGTTCAATTACTTGGGAGGTTCACAACCCTTGGTTCGGAGGCCATGCTATCAGTCGACTGTCTATGCTACCCCAATCTCATCCGGTTATTTTATTGTAATCTAAGGGTGGTGTATGATAACCGAATGTACACCCTCACCAGTCGAGTGAAGGGTTGAGATATCAGGCTGCCGATCGACCTACTGGCGGGGATTTTGGGCATCTCCATGGAGGGTACTTGGTACTATTGCCCTCATAGGGGTAAGGCTTTGGGTCCCCACATGAGTGAGACTCTTCAGAAACATATCTATCGGACCATTTATGGCAGCATTGTCTGTCCCGAGTTTGAGACATCCTTCCTTTCTAAGGTCTGAGTCTTCAGTCGTTTGGTGCAGTTCATCTTGCTTCCCCGGGCCTGGCACCGGAACTAAGTGAACTTCATGGCTACATATGTAGCATATTGCCTCTACACTGCTTTGGGGAATCCCCCTCATTTGTACCTTCCATATCTGATTATGAAGACTATGGAGTACTATACAGCCCATCTTGCTAATGGTAATTACCTATATGCGCGGTCACTCACCAAGATCTTCGAGCACTTCTAGGTAGCTCTTGAGGGTGAGGTGGGTAGTGCCCCCTCGAACAGATTTGGCTGGGGCATCTTATATAAGATGAAGTTTCATCTGATGGAGCCTACAGCGGGGAGGCAGCCCAGGAGGAGGGTGATGTGGAGGAGAACGACGAGGACTATGTCCCCAAGGAGGAGGAGGATGTGGAGATGGAGGAGGAGGTCCCCATCATTATTGTCCCACCATCTCCAAGTGACCCCTTTGATTTTCAGCATATGATGGATGGATTGAAGGCACTCCAAGATGGTCAAGAGAAACTCCTGAAGGGATAGAAGACCATCCAGGAGACCCAAGCAAAAATGGTGATGGACATTGATGATTTGGATAACACCGTCTACTCTACTTCTAGAGACATGGCGGCAAGCCTAAGACATATCTAGGAAGATGTAGATTTGGTGAACTACCGATTTGACTATTACGATCACTGTTTGGATATTAATTCAAGATCTCGAGTGGAGGAGGTCATTGATTTGGATGACGACTAATGGGACTGCTAGCCCAGCATGATTCTTTTTCTTTCTTTCTGGAATGTAACTTTGGAATTCTATCATCTTTCTTCTTTTCTAATTATTCTCTTCTTGTTTGAAATTATTGGAAGGGCTCTCTAGTGTGTAAAGAAATTTTTTGTTATGACTATGCAATTTCTTTTTCTGGTGTTTGGTAAATTCTCTGTGATTAAGTGATCTTTCTTTTTGTGTGAAAATTTTGGTACCTCCAACTTATGAATGCATCATGGAAAATTTATCAAGTTTTTAGTATTATTATTTTTTATATATTTTCAGATTTTTATATGAAGTCTTTTATGTTTTTCCCAACCCCTTATCCTATTTTGGATTTCTAAGAATTAAATCTTACATGTTGTGTGTGATTAAAGCATTGCACTCTGATACCACCGTTGTCACGCCCCGTTCACATAGAATCGGATTAGTGATCAGGTTCCTTTCAGGTAACCCAAAACCACTAGGATCATTTGATACAATAACCATAGCACAACAAGCCACAAGTAATCATGAAATATAACATTTTAGTTAATTAAAAGTCTTGTCATAAATGATTACCTGTAATTTCTCATATATTCTTGATACCTAAATTGTTATACATAAAGTATTTACATGTGGGCCCGTAGGCATGATATTTACACAAGAAGTAGCAATTTAATTATCGAGAGTACAAAAAGAGAAATATACTAAAAGAATAAAAAAGAGTATAGTAAATAGGATCTGTCATTGTTGCCCTGCAACACAACCCTCATATAGGTAGCCGTCACTATGTTTGGATTCTTCAGAGACCCACCAATCCTCCACTGGGGTTTTATTGGTAGGACTCGACACGGGTTCCTCTATTGAATAACCTATAAAAAAGGCGTGTACACGAGGGATGAACTCACTAGCTTAGTAAATAGAAAGAAAGACGCATACAAGCAAATGCATTTCAAATGATACTATATACATGAGATTCATTTTAAATCTATTTCACCTAAACAATCATTACTAGGTCATAGGTAACGTGCTAGTCATAACCATAGTGCACGTATGCCCTGGGTACAAGATGAGTTCTCCATCCTGTGATATGCCTATTGGGTTGTCAAAGAAGGCCTACTGTGAGCACTCGAAAAATTAAATCATGGTCGGACCACAGCAGAAATGTAAATCGTGATCAAACCATAGTAGAAAAGTAAATCGTGACCGAACCACAGTAGAAATTAAAAGCAGTACGATTGGCCCTTTGAATATATCACCCAGGTTTTCAACTGTCCTAATGATCAACCAGGCGTACGTCTAACCACCACTGTGGTCCGCAATTGACGCTTCCCCCCAGTGACAACCCAACACGTAAATCCCTATTGGAAAGGGTCGTAGCATGAGGAAATATGATATCCTAACCACATGCTCCTATATGAGATAGTACAACTGTATAGTACTTTCGTGTCTCATTCCACAGTGTACCAATGCATTTGTTCCCAAGCCAACTATGGCTCATATTCTAGAAATCTCACACATGTTCAACAAATCATTACCATATCACAACATATATAATTCGATTCTCATGATTCCAAGCAAGTAACATGCATTTATAAATTTAAGATACAACATGTTCAGTTCTAAATGCATCATTCATACATCAAGCATATGTATGGGAATGACAATCGGAATGTCAATATATTCTATGAATGCATATGATGCCAAAAACACTTCGAAAATAAAATCAAAGTCCTCTCCTCACTTACCTATTATCGTACAATAGTATGTGCACACGGTACAGGTGCAGGAAGATGAATTTCTTGAAACCTAGCACAAATAAGGAATTTAGAATTTGCCCAAATTCGGGACTATAAATGACGTAGGATATGGTTATGACACGTATAATAGCGTGAAGAAGATTATCGGTGAGTTTGAGTTCCATCGGAGCTCATTTGGGCTACAGGTGGGTCATACAAATGGGTAGGAGAACTCACCTTTGCAAATTGTCTAGACCAACGGGTCATACTGGTAGGTTTGGAACCTTCCGGTAGACCGAGAGAAAATAGGTGGGTCATACTGGTAGGTGTGGCACCTATCTGTCTTACTTGCCGGTAGACTCAGAGAAGATAGGTGGGTCACACAAGTAGATGTGGCACTCGCCGGTCTTACCCACCGATTGAGTCAGAGTCCTAGGCAAGACAGGGGGGTCACACTAGTAGGTGTGACCACCCGCTGGTACTACCCGTCGGTATTCTACGGGTTTTGCTATTTTCCTTCTTTTCTTCATTCCACATCTTGAAAACTCAATAGGGTGGTTCCATTTCATTTCCCACATATTCTAAGCCTCACCTACTTGATTGTTTCATGGATCTAAGCCATCATTAAGATTAGGGGAAAGAAATCATACCTTAGTTTGAAAAACCCCAAATCTTGGGATTCTCTTCTCAAACTCAAATACCACTTCAATAACTCTTAAATCTTTGTTTTCCTTCTTAAATCATTCAAGAAAATCACACAAGAGTTTCATTATTCCCTAGATTCAACCATATAAAAAAAGGGTTTTATCACATCTCAAGGGTTTATGGTATTACTTACCTCAATATGTAGACCTCCAAACACCGGTGATAATACCGGTAACGAAAAGATAAAACATAGCTACGGAATCCAAGGGGAAAGCCATCTTCCCACTCTTCTTCTTCTTCTTCCTTTTTTCTCCTTCCTCTTTACTCCTCTCACCAACCTTTTCTGAAAATCAAAAATGGGAGAGAGAGAAAGATATAAGTGCTATTTATATCATGGCCAATAAATATCTTCTAAGATCCATTTGGTTTTGCCCATTTGTGGACTAAAACACATTAAATCGTGTTTTCGAGCAAAGTAGCCGACATCATCGGGTGTATGAAACCTCATTACTACGAGGAGGTCAAAATACACTTGCTCACCCAAGCTGGGCATGCTGGGGTCCACGTTACCCATACAAGTGGGTCACACTGGTGGGTCTCGCACCTACCAGTGACACCCACCAGTTGGCCAATCAAGCCAGCCTTGCTGTATTTTGGAGAAAAATAGAATTTTAACACATACCTCACTCTCGCCACGTGTTGTAGACTAAGTTTTATCATTCAAATATGATAACGCACCTTTCCTATTCATACATGGCCTTGTGATATGTGTAAGGGCACAACTTAGGCGTGTGAATCACTTTCGGTAAGAGCCCAATCTTGTCCGGCCACCCCGCATTTGACATCACCCTTGCTGTCATGTACCATGAGGCACCAATGTCAACCTATTCCGATTTGGACCCTACAAGGCCAAACTGAACCAACCGGTAAATAAACCGGGTCTAAAGAGCAGGGCTCTATAGGTGGTTTTCTTTCAGCTTTGATGGATCCTACCTATTTCCACCGATTTCGATCACTTTCAGATCAACTCTGACCGATTTGGATCAGAATCAACTTTGGCAAATTTGATTCATGATTTGGTGTTTTTATTTATGAAAAAAAGAAAAGAAAAAAGAGGAATGAAAGATCTTTCTTTCAAAAGATAAATAATAAATGGGATTGTGTTTTCTGTTTGGGAATATAGCATACGCCCGTGCTCCATGAGTCTATCTTCTACCTTTTTTTGCAAGAAATCATTTGTATTAAATATAAAAAAAATGAAATAATTTACAAAAAGAATGGAGTCAAAAGCACAACCCCACTCAACCACCAAGATGATTGAGAAGAAGCCCCTAATCCACCTTCAGCATTGCCATCAGCAAAAATAGGAATCCAAATCAACAGCCCACACAGGAAAAGCCCAAGAGCAATATCTAAAGTCATCCTATATCTAGGACGATTTGAAGCATCCATGTCTAGATCCATCTAGACCAAAGCCGACCAAGCTGTCACTAGGGCAGTCTTCTACATGCACAATATAGGGACAAAAATGTCAATTCATATGGGAGAGGAAAGATAGACTCAAGGAGGCACTAGCGTATACTACGCTCCAAGACTGTAACCATGCTTCTATTTGAAATTCATCCTAAAACTAAAATAGGTTCTATTGATGAGTTAACCTTAGTATCAATAATTTATAACAGAAAACAAAAATATAATATAGAAATTTCATAACTATGATAAAATGTAGGTCAATCACTCCTAAACAATTATTAGAAGACATCCTGGATTTTTTATGAGCAATGGACATGTAATTTTTGTAATGAAAAATCACCATGTTCGCATGATATTTGGTTATATTAACTCAATGTCTAAAATATTAGGGAGACACCATTGTCTTTCTTTTATTGTTTTCCTATTAACTTTGATGTTATATTGTTAGAAATGAGAATGAATTATAGTGATGAAATTCTTTGACAAAAAGACATTGGTTGAAACCAATCATATAGATTTTTTGTACAATTAAAATACAAAAATTGAAAGTCCGGATAGTCTGCCAAAATAATAATATGATGTTTAACATGTGTCATCATCACTTTCTGGAAACTAGAAGGCTAGATCACTGAGTTGGTTTGAACTCCACGAGACCATTGGGTTCAAAGTGGTATGAGTTTGATCTCAAATGAGTATCATGATCAGCCAATAAGAAGGGTTTCAATTTATTCAAATGAATGATTTGAAGACGTATTGATTCTAACAA
>NC_056557.1:14144350-14156374 GCF_013358625.1 Macadamia integrifolia
CTCGGCACGAACCCCACCCCTGGCATACGATGTAGCATACGTATATACCTTAAAATACGGATATAATACATGTTTTATCCGTACATGGCCTTATGGTAGGTGCATGTACACGGCTTGGGCACTCCCGTCTCTTCTGGCACTGGCTCGGACTTGTCGGGCCAACCGGTGTTTAAGGTCACCCGTGCCATCATAGCCCATAAGGAACCTGCTCTAATTTCCTCCAGCTCGATTCCTGTATGGTTAAACCGGTTCAACCGCGAAATCAGACCGGGTTTAAGAAGCAGGGTATTACATAGGTAGCTTTAGTGGAAAGGTCATAAATTTTGTAACCTTTTTCGCCATGTGGGTATCCAATGAAAATGCCGGGTAGGGCCCGTTGGTCACATTTGTGTTTGACAATGTTATTCCGACCAAAACAAAGGCAGCCAAAAACTTTGAGATGAGAAAGTGGTGGTTTTTTTTTGAAATAGATGTTCATGGGGAGTTTTGCCCTTGAGCACTGGGGTAGGTAAGCGGTTTATTAAGCAACAGGCAGTAAGAAGACAATCACCCCAAAAAGGTAGAGGAAGATTGGCTTGAAAACGAAGAGCTCTGGCAATATTAAGTACATGGCGATGTTTATGCTCCACAACACCATTTTGTTGTGGAGTGTTAAACACATCTTGATTGTTGAAGAACACCCAATGTTTGGAAAAAGGTTAAAGTGTCCGTATTAAAAAATTCACGAGCATTGGGTGATCTAATATGACTAATACAAGTATTAAACTGAGTTTTGATTAGGGTAGAAATATTCCAAATGATGAAATTAGCTTCCATTTTGTGGTTCATTAAGTAAACCCATGTAGATCGGGAATAATCATCAACTATATTGAGAAAATAACGAGCACCAGAGAGTGAGGGTGTATAATAAGGCCCACAAATGCTGGCATGAATTAAATTAAAACAACATTTAGTAGAAATCATACTAGACAGAAATGGTAACCGGGTTTGTTTTGCAAGTGGACAAACAGTGCAAACATCCTTATTTGATAAAGAAATAGTAGCATCTAAGTGATGTAATTTGGAAAGAAGGGTAGGGGAGCAATGACCGAGTCTTCGATGCCAAAGATCAAACTTGGGAGATGTGGTTACAGAGGCTATAGGAGGAGAATACTCCAAGTAGTAAAGACCACCATATCTTTTATCCATCGCAAAAATCGTCTTCATCTGTTGGTCCTGAAAAAGACAAGAGTTACGAAGGAAAACAATTAGACAATTACTTTGAGCAGTGAGTGTACTCACATATAATAGATTAAATTTAAAAGAGGGGATGTAGAGTACGTTATTAAGAGGAAGATGGGAAAATAGGGGTACGGTACCAACCCGGGTTACCGGTGTAGTGGACCCATTTGGTAACAGTATAGAGAAGGGGAAAGTAGATTTTTTAGAAGTGGAAAATAAAGTGGGGTCCGAAATCATGTGATCCGTGGCACCGGTATTGATGATCGAAAAAGAGGAATGAGGTAATGCAATAATGGCCGTACCTGCTACATTGGCCAGTGGGGACAAGAGAAAGGAACTGTTGGATTTGCTCTGCAGAAATGGCAGGAAGAGTATTAGCGAGCAAAACAGATTCACCGGACTGGGACATGTTTGAAGCAGGGTAACCAGCGGATGCATTGCTATGAGAGTGAGTTGAATTGTTGCGAGTCTTGGGAGGGTACCCATGTTGTTTGAAGGATCTGGAATCAGAATGACCATCCATATTACAAAAGTTACAAATAGTGCGGACGGTTGGTGCCCTTAGAATCGGTTCGAGAAGATGAGTGCTGAGCAGCCAAGGCAACTTGGTCAATTGGGATAGCATAAGAGCCTTGTAATGAGCGTTTTCATTCCTCTTGAAGGAGCAGTGAATAAGCTTTGATACCATGTAAAGACAGAATTTGGATGTAATCTTCTTGATATTTTCACTAATGGTAAATGGAAAATATATACACAATGGAGCAATTATCTCCATAAGATTTGAAAACTAACCAAAACTGTTTCCGAAGATTTATATCATTTGATGGAATTGGTTTTCATAGTACTCAAATCGATTCCAAGTCAAATCTACTTAGAATCATCAACAAATTCATTAAGGACTTCTCCTAACTTGATTAGACTTAGTATACATAGAATCAAGTTTAATCAATGGTACCTTAAGTTGCCTCGATGGAAAATCTTTAGATCTTCTATCTTAAGAACTAAGGATCAAGTATTGATGAACAGTCCCTGAGAAGAGTCAGGTTCTTTTCACCTCCGAGGAGATACTTTCTCCGATCCTTTCGATGAAGGTGGTATGAGGGGTGTGGCGGTTGAAGATTTTCCACTTCTGCAAAGTAAAGGGGATTATCACACTAGAAAGGAAGATGAGTCTTATAATGGAGGAGATGCAACAATTGGAAGAAGCTCCTCTTTTGAGAAGGAAAGTTCTGCCATGGCTGCTACACCAGGGGTTTCTCATTTCAGTTCGGCTGTACAAAAACACAAGGAGGGGATGGATCTTAAATACATCAAGCCGACTATGGTAGATGGGAAAATGGTCGCAAACTGTCCAGTGAGTGCAGTTCGAGATGAGATTGATCAATGGAAAAATGCTTTCGTGGGTTTTTTCTTAGGCAAAAGACCACCTTTTCATTATACAAAGGAGATGCTTCTCAAGCTTTGGAAGATTTCTGGACATGTTGACATAAATCTACTTGATTTTGGTTTATTCGTATTTTAATTTAATCAGATGGAGGATAGGGAGAAGGTATTGGAAGGAGGGCCAGGTATATTCAAAGAAAATCTTTAATTCTTCGTCAATGGAGTAAGGAGGCTATTCTTGACAAGATTGATTTCTGTTTTGTCCCTATTTAGGTGAGTCTTCCAAATCTTCCATTTCACTTTTGGTCTTCAGACTCGTTAAGTGTTATTGGAAGTATGCTTGGCTTCCCAATTTCGATGGATAAAAGACCGAAATCCATGGAGCTTCTTTCTTTTGCAAGAATCTATATAGTAGTAAATGCTGCATATGAGCTACCATCTTTTGTGGCCATTAAAGATGATGATGGAAGAATTCTTACACAACAAATTCGATGTGATTGGGTTCCTCCTATAAGTGATTCTTGTAAGATTTTTGGTCATTCCAAAGCTCAATGTGGAGGGGTGTCCAAGACACAAAATCCAAAGAAGAGTAGGCTAGTGTGGAGAAGGAAAGAAACGGCTGATCAAGGTGGGGGGAATGCTGAAATTTAGATAATCGGCGATGTTGATAATTCTTAGGTAGGTGAGAGAGGTGATTCAGGAAAGATAGAGGTGGATTCTATGCATACTAAATCTGGAAAGTATTCTTATTCAAATTCAAATTTGAATATTGAAAATGAGAAATTTCGCACTAGAAGATTCAGTGGAGGATTTGTTTCTCAATCAAATTCAATCGTTGATGTTAATGCTTTTACATTATTGGAAGGTTTGACCGAAGAGATTCCTCTTGATTCAAATAAGGAGGTTATGTTCTATTCTGAAGGGGGGGATAAATGCGCGGTAGTCATATGGAAGGTGGGACTGATTGTGTGGAGGCTGTTTTGGAAAGAGGAGGTGATGGCGTGATGGTTGTAGGTGATGAGGATGAGGTGAATGTGGACTTTGACTCTAATATCCACTCTGTAGTTGACAATGCCATAGAGGATGGTGTGCTGGCTGGAGGAGAGATTGAGGGAGAAACTATAGGGATTGACGAATTGGGGTATAATTCAGCTACCATTTTAGAGGGGGCTGTTTTCGAGGAATCTATTAGTGCTCCCTTTTTTGCTAATAAAAATGACGAGGTGGTGCTGGCCAATAATCAATTTGCTGACGTGGACAATGTGAATGAAGTTTTTTCTTCCAATTTGGGGGCCTTACTTGAATGAAATGAAGAGGAAAGTGATAAGGTCAATGAGTTGGCTGATCAATTAGAAGAAGATATGGTGGAAAATCTATTAGGGGTAGATTTTGAGGAGGGAAAATATTCTACCTCCTATGTCTGATCCTCTTCCACAAGGAAGAAGAAAAAGAAGAAGAAGAAGAAGAAGTCAGTCTTTAGGACCCTAGAGTGTAACTTGAATCTAGATCTTGATGCTGACAGTTTTTCAGTTGCTTCCTTGGAGGAGCTTTTGGAGCCTATACCATTTTTGAATCCCGATAATGAGACAGATTCAAAAGAGAGTTCAAAGTCTATAGAAAATAATGAATCTAAAAAATGATCCCTATGATAGAGAATCATTCATTCACATTTCAAATTGGGATGTAAAGACAACTGTTATCTCTCCGGGGGAAGAAACAGAGATGAACCACGAGGTGGCCCATCAAGTTGATAATATAGATGGTTCATTGGCTTTGCTTGATGAAGTGTCAGAGTCGACCAATGATGATGATGACTCTAGCCATGATGTCTTCAGAAACCTCACCCATCCGGTTTTGAGAAGCTCTTTGAGAAAGAGCCGTTGCGTTAGAAGTGCCCATACTATTTTCTCTCTCGTGAATGGGCCACTTAATGCTTTCATAGTATTTCTTTCCTAGTGTAGAAATGTTCCTTTCCAATTTTCCTTTGTGATGCAAGGCCTATTCTGCTTGTTTTTTTAGGGGCTGCTCTCCCTTCCTTATGTCTGTCTAATAGGGGGAATGGTCGCCTTATCTTGTTTTTTCTTTTTTTTCTTTCTAATATAAATTTTCTACTTATCGGAAAAAAAAAAGATTTATCTTATCTCCATAATTAAGATAAAGATAAAGATAAATACAAAGGATTTGAAAACTAACCAAAACTGTTTCCTAAGATTCCTAATATGTTTCCATCATATCTCCATAATTAAGAAACAGATAAATACAAATAAGGCTTATCTCCATAATGAGTCAATGCCAACTCATCCAGTGTAGACAGCTGAGAATTTGATTTATAGTTATTAATCGGTTTATATTCACTGCTTTTTTTGTTTGTTATAATTGAATGTTTCAGAAGCTATTGTCGTGACAATTCAATGAACAAATTGTAAATGCAAAAAATGAGTGTTCTCATATGTTTCACGGCCACATGAAGAGGTATCAATGCATTCAGCCCCCAATAATTGGGAGGACCTCACCAAATCCGTACAATACACGTATTACTTTTCAAGATCATGATTATGCATGAAATGATGAAAATGACAAGTGAATTTATAAATCAAAGAGTACAATGGCAAGCATGAGCTAGAGGCAATTTTTTTTTTTAATTGGCTTTCATGTATATATGAACGATTATTTTGATTGCCATGAAATGAAAAACCTAAAGAAAATATAGGTAGTAAAGTCCTAGTTGGTGGATGGACTCCGGAATGGTGGAAATTGGTAGCCTGATTAAGGATCGATACCGAATGATCATTAATAGATATGATAATACCGAGCATATTAGGCTTGATTACTTAAAAGGGGTGATGACAATGCAAGGTTCTAAAATAGGCATCTGATTAAGCCCGACCGAAACCAGCCCGACCTGATCAATTGACACCCCTAATCCTGAATTTATACAAGCAACTCACTGCCAAATTAAAATTATGTCTCGACAGAATCAGATCAGCATATCTTGAGAAAGATGAAAGTGCACTTCTATTTAGGCTAAAAACTTACATATCTATTGAATGACTTGATCTCAGTACCTACTGAGCTGAAAAATGAAATATACTAAATAACATTTCAATTCAGTTGATCAATTTCAAACCATTATTGGGATGCGAACTGCCACCCATGCCTTTCCTTATAACGAGGAAGATACTAGTTATTTTTCTTCCTTTGTCAAGCACAAAAAAATGAAAAACCTACATCACGCAATTGATTAGCAAAATTAATGATGTGAGAAGTTGCAACCGCTCTATATTCTATTATACAGTAGATTGTATTACTGGGTAAAAGCAAACCTAGTTAAAACTAGAAAACTAATCAAATCAATAAAGTACTACCAACTGGAATTTGATTATTCTAATTGGCCATGATTGAGCAATAAACTTTCTGCCCATTCTAATCACTTTCCAGCCGAATTTGATCGATTCTGATTAATTCCAATTGATCGTGTCAGAATCGACAAGGTCTAATTGGATTCCCGGTATTATGTTTTGAAACTTCAAATAAGATCAAAACTCTCAATTGGGAAAAGTGAAATCTTTAATGTCGTGGAGTGTTTGGAGTTGGGGAATCCAGGTAGAATGTCTAATTTACTGTGCACATGAATAGATATGGGGATTGTGGGTTTCCATTGGGCCATGGAGACTGTGACCGGTGAACTTGGTGGTTGCTGGATCTGCTGGTGGGGTATCTAATGTTTTGAAATATCACAGTTGTGAAGGGATCTTGGAGATGGAAGAAGGGGGGGGGGGGGGGGGGGTTAGTTTTTACAGTTCCATTGTTCAGAGGATGAACTAGATTTCTCCAGAGCAGTCTAGAAAATCTTTTTGTCAAAAGATAATTATAAAAGGTGACAATTTTTTTCCAGCCACAATAAGGGAGAATCTTTTGATTGAGGTCTTTCAATGGTGTTAGGAGGGTATCAGGGAACAATATAGATGTATTATTGACCCTATATTAGGGGGCATATATTGACAATCATTGATGGCTATACTTTCTCCATAATAATCATCATAAAACTAAAATAGATTGCGTTATTAAGTGCCTTAATATATATATCAATAGGAAAAAAGAACGCTTTCCAAGATTGTAGTGCTAGTACTCCCATGTGTTTATCTCTCTCCTCCTCATTTAAGAAGACATTTCTACCCTTGTTGGGAGAGGAAAGAGAGAGAAAGACACACAAGGAGTGCTGGTGTGGACATGCTCTTGGATAGGGAACTACTTCCCATATCAATATTTTATAATAGAAAACAAAAAAATATAAAATAGAAATTTATATCTTTGAAAATGCATGCCGAAAGCTCTTAAGTTATTATTAGAAGGAAATCGATTTGTTATGAGAAATGGACATAATTATCAACATATATGGATGCCTCTTCTCACGATTATTCCTTTCCATAAATGGGCTGAGTGAAACAGAAGAAGGTTTGATAATCGGAGTTTTCCAACAAGCTATGTGGTACATTATATTATGAAAGACATTAAGGATCTCTCATTCCTTGTTTCTGTGCATATCAAGTCAATGGCTAATCTCCTCATTTCAAAGAAGCTTGATATTCATAGTACCACAAGGATAGCTTCAAATCATATCTTGGAATTAACTTGGGAGGCGCCTCCAAGGGGTGTTTGGAAATTGAATATAGATGGATGCTCTATAGGGAATCCAGGCAGCTCAGGCGCAGGTAGTATTCTTCATGGTGCATCTTCTCAAATGGATTGTTATGCGATCTATGAGGGAATTGGTACTAACTTCATGGCTGAATTTGCTGCTTTCTTCCATGGAATACACCAAGCATCTTTGAAGGAAATCAAGAATTTGTGAATAGAATGTGATTCTCAGGCTGTTGTTTCTTGCATCAAAAGACAGAATATTCCATAGTGTTTTTTTACAAAGATGGTGGTACTACAAAGGTTATTTGGACAACATAACTTGGACTATATCTCATTGCTATCGGGAAATAAATACTATAGCGGACAAGCTAGCAAGCATGCTGCTACTACTCGTACTTCAAAGATTTGGGATGCTTCTCCATCTTTTATAACTTATGAGTTTGATTGGGACCTTCAACATAGGTCTAGATTTCGATTTATGTAATTTAATTGTCTTCCTTACTTTGAGTATCTTTTCTGCTGATGGCCATGCCGAAGGTGGAATAGAGGCTTGAAGGGTATTTGTAACTTCACATTTGATGCTTATTAATATACTTTTGCTGACTTTTAGCAAAAAAAAAAAAAAAAAAAAAAAAAATCAACATACCTTTTTTTAATAAAAATTCACCATGCAATGTTTGCATGATTTTTAGTTATAAAAATTCAGTGCCCAAAATATTCACCATACACCTTTATCTATATTATCTTTATGAGGATGCTCTGCCCCTTTCTCTACCTAGGACCAGTATAAGGATCTAAAAAATAATGTTTCAGTTCATCTTCCTATCGAATGGGCTTGAAATGTCTTTAATTAATACATCTACATATCCCAGTATATTAATTTAATCACTTTGACACCTTTTAACAACTTATGGAGGCACCCCAACTCCCAACTTCCATCAAAACGCAAAGAGAGGAGATTGATCGTAGACCACCCTCGATTGAAAGGACAGCTAGCCTCCATTTCGTATACGAGGATGAAAATATGAGTGATACCAGTGATATTCGGATTGAGGTGCTACAATTATGTAGAGTATATGGAAGCTTGTCTTGCATATACTCAAAGTAAGTTACTATTCCACCTTAGAAATAAAGGGAAAATTTTACAAAAGTTGTCCAGACAACAATCCAAAAGGAGCTCAAAAGTAAGTTACTATTCCACCTCCGGTATGGCCATTAGCAGAGAAAAGAACCTAAAAGCTCAACAAGAAACACAACACCAAAAAATCAAGATTATCTATTTCGAGGTCTATTCTGAGCATCCCACAAATATTGTCAACAATATGTCTAGGAGAAACATCCCACAGAACCCCATGAGACCATTGGAAGCGTCAGCCTAACAACCTCCCAAAGCCGACTTAAACAAAAATCTTCCTGATTGCGTGAGGGACCAAACCTTAACATTTGTGACATTAGGAACCAGAAATGGCACACTCTTTTCCATATTGCAAATACCATTCATAACCGGAGTATGAACATTTGGAAAACTATACCTTTCATCAACAAGAAAATCTTTGACTGTGGTCAATAAATTGTTAAAGCAAGACCTATCCACCGAAACCAAATCAGCAATGGTGGACTCTCCAATCCATCTATCCTTCCAAAATCAGATTTTAGAACCATCCCCTCATTCTCAAAGATGAAGCTCTAGAATTTGGTACGAGGTGACACAGATTGGCCATTATTTCATGTAAGAAAGAGAAGGTCCTAAAGTCTAGTCTTTTGTGGCACATAGGTGTTGGAATTTAAGTTTCAAACTATAGTTAAAATAGTCTTTTCAAAATGGTCTTTTTGAATTTAACTTTCCCCCTTGGAAGTGTTTTTTCTATTTTGTCTTTAGTACTTGTGGAGTGGTAATGAACTAAAACATCTCACAATGTTTAGCCCTACATTAGCTTGGCAGGAAAGAAAACTAGGACATATATATAGAATTGTTTCTTAAGAGTACAAGCCCTTTGGAACTCCCTTCTCATGTGTGTGCAGTTCTCTTATGGTGTTTTCGTCACCAAAAGTTCTTAATTCGAATAATTCAAATTCAAAATTATAAAGACACACATTTACATACTTTGTCCTAAGGATATGAATTTAAAACTGAAATCATTTACCAAAACTGAACCTAGCTGTTTACACCGAAACAGCAAAACCATTTAGTAAATGGTTCGGTTATGGTTTCAAGTTTCAAACCGATTAGCTAAATGGGTTGAAATCGAACCGAGTCATGTAACCCGTGGTTTCAAACTGAATTGAAACCGTGAAAACCGAATCGTTTAAACCATCAAAACCGATCCGATTAACCCGTTTAAAGATTAAATAAGGTGATTGCAAAATATCATTAGTATCTCATTTGATTCAAAGATTGAGTGCTGCAAGTCTGCAAGTAATTCTAAAGGTAGCTAGCTCATTGTTTGGAATACCGATTAAATTAATCCAACACACTAAGTAGAATGTATATTGATAAAAATACAATTTCTGCTTATACCATGGCATATTAAATATATATTTTCCAATACTATAACACATTATTTGGGAGGGTGGGAGAAGAAGAAAATCCCTGTTGTAAGCATTATTTACTAACTTGTTAGATGCGCTTGAGACTATTTTCCATCAAAATATTTTATTTTGCTTAGTTGTTTGGGTGTTTTAACAAAACATAATGGTTTGAATTTCACATTCTCAAGATTGAATCATTTATCACCAAAAGCAAATTTTAGTAAATATGTGAATAAACTAGCAAACCGATTGCTAACCGTTTAGAAGCCATATGGAATAAATCGAAATCGAAACCTTTTAAAACCGTGAAACCGAAACCGTTTAAAAATCGTGGAAACTGAAACCGTTTACTAAATGGTTGCGGTTTTAGAAAGTGCAACCGTTTAGTAAATGATGCAGTTATGATTTCAATCAAAATATATGTGAACCGAACTGAACCGAACCGATTAACACCCTTACTTTGTCCTAAGGGATACCTTTGTAAATGTTCCTGTATGAACCAACTATCAATGTATCAATACACGAATACGTTGACCAATGCATAGACACATCTGTATACATATGGATATATGTGCAAATTTACCCATTTGTATACAGAGGCCTGTACAAAATATGTACTTACATACTAGGGGAAAGTTTTAAATTCACTATTTACAGCAAGTGCTCTGCTCTCTGTTTTATACACTTGTCCTTGGTTTCATTGAATTATTGAGTATTACCTTCGGACATACTTGATGAAATTGCTTATTAGAGCGACTGTTGGAATTGCTTATTGTAGTGCACCTTAAGCGTTTGAGAGTTGTTTTATCTTAGAGGTAAGGACGTACAGTCAACCCAGTTGCATACATATCTGGGGCATTCAAATATACCTTAAAGAGAATATATAACTATAACACTCAACTCTACAATAGGCACTGGAGATAAATTACTAATCTAGTCTGATAATTGGGTTCCAAATCTACCCAGGTTTCATCGACAATTATTCATTTTTAGCAACCGCTTGGCGATCTGCCTCTTATAATATATCTTTCATATACCAAAAAAGTATCGTACCCCTAATTCAACTGAAGAGATGGCTCTAATTTTCATGTCTTTCCTTGATTTTAACCACGAATTTTAGGAAACCAAGTATCCCTCAAAAGTAAGGATGCTTACAGATCAATTTTAATTTAAATCAGCTGCAATTGGGCTGAGCGTCTGAAAAAATTAACATTTCTAAGCCTTGCTTGACCACAACCATGATAACTTTACTGAAGTGTGGCCAACATTTATCTCTTGATTGGTCATTGTACTCTTAGATTCGGATTTAAAATGGGTTTCAAGCAGGGTTCGAAAGTACTGCGGGGCGTGTCAACTTGAACCCACAATCAACCGTCTGAAACGGTGATGGCAAGGATTTCCTTCTACTGGGCTACCAACCTCCAACCCAAAAAAAAAAAAAATGCTATGATTAGGGGATGAGAGTAGGATGGTTTGCAAGACACTGTTGATTTTCTGAAGGAGGAGGATTTAGAGATTGAAGGATGGAGATGGTAATATTTGGGATACAAGTAAATCGGGGTAACATTTTATAGAGGTGACAGTCTTGTTTTTCCCTTTGAAGGAAATTTATGGAGGATGGCTGCGTAAAAGGGAAGGAAGAGTGTTACTAATAGAAGAGGAGGTGGTGGATTAGGGAACTATTTCAAAGTTTGAAATTGGAATTGGCTGTGACCGATCCTGCCAATTTCTGTGTCGATTGTGATCATTTTCGGATCAAGTCTGATCAAGATCTACTCCTGTTGATTTGATTACTGGTTCCATGATTTGAAACGTTGATTAGGGTTCAAAACTCTCAGAAAAATAAAAATCATGTTGTGTTGGAGTGTTTGGAGCTGGGGTATCAGGTAGAATGTGTAATTTATTGAACAAGAAGGGATATGGGGGATTCTGGGGGTTCCCGGGGACATGGAGACTCTACCTGGGTGGACTTAATGGCTGTTGGTTCTGCTGGTGGGTTAATGATTTTGAATATCTCAGTGGTGAAGGGATCTTGGATATGGGTGGGTCTGGTTTCTTATTGTAAAGTGTGAGGGGGTTTGACTTTACTTTTTGTTTTTCAGCTAAGGCTGACACAAGATAGGGATCCCGTTTTCCTAAATTTGATTTTCCCACTGTTACTTGGATTGTTGTCTCTGTTTTGATTCGTATCTTTGTCTTGTAATTTTTTTTTTTTTATCTCCTTAGGGTTTAATATATTTATTTATTTAA
>NC_056557.1:14157981-14179146 GCF_013358625.1 Macadamia integrifolia
TAAAACTTTCTCCATGATAAAACAAAATAGATTCTATTAATGAGTGCTTTAATAACAATACTTTATTACATAAAACAAAAACATAATATAGAGATTTCATAACCTTGATAAAATGCGTGTCAAACGCTCTCAAACTATTATTAGAAGGCATCATTGATTTGTTATGACTAGTGGACATATCAGAGCTCTTTTTTTTATTATTATTTATTATTTATTATTTTTTTATAATCATCATGCATTGTTTGCATGATATTTGGTTATAAAAACTCAATTGCCCAAGATATTCGTCATACACTATTGGATTTTTGTATTTTTTGCTTCCATATTAACTTGAATGTTATGTTGTTAGAGTATGAAAGGAATTACGCTGATGAAACTTTGCAATACTGAGACATTGGAGGGCAACCAATCATATTAATATATTTGGTAAATATTTATCTAGCATAATGCTTTAATTCATATTAATCGTACCATTTATCCCATTCTCTCCCCCATTCTCTCTTTCTATTGGCTCTATTCTATAAACCACCATCCCAAGGTTGACATTTTGCTTGTAGGGGTGGATTTAAATTCATGTTATTTCTTGAAATTTAACGAGTAATTCATGGAGATCACATCATCTACTTGTTTTGTCACTTCTAACTTGAAATTATTACACATATGATGCATATGAAAGGACAAAGCACAATGATCAACCGATGCCTTCGGGGTCGAGATGTTATTCAACAGATTAAGGTGTTGCTAGATGATAACACTTCTATTCCAGGAGAATGTTCTTTTCATAGAAGTGTTCATTTTCGACTCCATATTGTGAGAATGTCCAGGTGGAATAGAACCAATGTTTGGTAAAATTATTCATAGAAGTTTTCATTTTTGACTCCATGCTGTGAGAACGTCCAAGTGGAATAGAAACAATGTTTGGCAAAAGTATTCAAAGAAGTGCTCTTTTTTGACTCGATGTTGTGAGAATGTCGAGGTGGAATAGAAACAATGTTTGGTAAAACTATTCCATGAACAGATTACAAGTTTGGTAAACTTTTTTACAAAATAATTTCTTATAATTACACAAATGCCATTATACTCCTGCTTTTTACCCCAAAAATAATCACCATGTTTTATATTTTGATGTTTCAAATGTATCACAATCACGTGAAGCAATTTAATCACAACATCAACATGACCAACTGAAAGTGAAGTAACAAGAACCAAAGTAACCAAGAATACAGGAACCACAACCAAGTTGTGCAGCTGAAAACAATCTACCAAGTAACTATAAAATACAAGTATTTCTACAGGTGATAGTGTCTTTTGGTTAATTTAATCATGGAGTAAATAGAAATTTTAGGATAAGCTACATTTGTGCAAAATTGAAAGAGAGGGGATGAGATAAACCCGTTTGGAGACTATGCTATGAACCATTGAATAAAATGGGTTTTCTTGAATTCGAACACAATCACCTTAAGAGAGCACGTGTTCTAAGGTGTACCAATTTGAGCTAAATACCCATTGTGAGTGGTTCACATACCCACTCAAGATATCATGTACTGATTCTATATATTCCCTTCAATGAGCCATCCCATTTAGGCAAACTATCAAACATCTAACACACAGCCATATGAGAAATTTACAAGTAAATTTTTTCAAGCTCCCTGCCAACATTACATGTATGGATGTAATTCTTTTATTGATTTACAAGCATCTGTAAACTAATAATGTTTGAGAGTCGGAGAAAGCCATGTAGATCCAAATCATCTCCAATCCCATTTAAAAAAAAAAAAATAAAGTACTGGATTACAGATTACTACTACGAGTAGGAAGGTTGATGATATGAAAGTAACAAAATTACAACCAGTGGCCATTCTATCCGTCCCTAGTGAAAGTGTAGAAGCCTTTATGAAATAATCTGCCCGAAATTTTCTGTTTCTTGCCAAACCATTCGTAATTCTAAGTTCATCTCATGATATGAGCCACTTTCTTAATGAAACCAAGGGATAACTCCATTGCATTATAGATAGAAAGCACAAATAAAATCAGTCTCAGCAGGTTAGAGTGATTGATGAAATGAAGCCTGAAACGATTTGAGAAACCCTGACCTCTGCAATCTAGAATTATTATTGGTATAGTTGGAGCATTTAGAAATATAATTTGGGAATTCTTAGAATGGCATTGAGATGTATTAGACTATGAGATCCAATAGAGCATCTATTGCAAGACGGTGATGCTGGTCGGCATTGAAGGTGATAGAACTTGTATTTCAGGGTTTTGTGATTTTGTATATTCCATTGATGAAAGATAGTTTAAATTTACAAGAGTTACCATTCACAGGTGATCTACTTACCATTCACATGTGATATGGATTTTGGTAGACAAGGGAATAGAAAGGATTGGAATCCTCATGTACAAGGTAAGAAAGATTTGATAGAATATTCGATTGAAATCCTACATGGACTGATACACCCCTCAAGGTGACAATTCGATTGGTGGAATTTTCAGCTTGTCGAGAAGGAATTGAAACCTTTTGGAGGGTAGACCTTTGGTGAAGATATCGGCAATCTGATCAACCGTCGAGATGAACTGAACTTGGAGATCCTTCTTGGAAACTTTGTCACGAACAAAGTGGAAATCAATTTCCATTTTAGTGCGGGCATGAAATATTAGGTTAGCCGAGAGATAGGTGGCACCAATATTGTCACACCAAAGGATAGGAGGGTGCTGTAAGGGGACACCAAGTTCACAAAAAAGGGATTGTAGCCAGGTGAGGTCAGCCGCAGTGTCAACCAAGGCTTTGTACTCAGGCTTTATGGAAAAGCAAGCCACGGTGCGCTGCTTGTGTGAGCACCAGGATAGAAGATTGGTTACCAAGAAAACGGCATAACCCCCAGTGGACTTTCTATCAGAGGAATCACCAGCCCCAGTGAGGGATCTGTTTGTGAAATGGAATCCTATTGCAATGAGGAGCTGAGATAGGCAATGGAACCAGGCGCGAGGGGCTTGCTTGAGACCATACAAGGAACACTGAAGCTTACAGACATGATCAGGATGGGAGGCATCCTGAAAGCCAGGGGGTTGGCTCATGTACACTTCCTCAGTTAGAAAGCCATGGAGGAAGGTGTTGTGCATGTCAAGCTGACGGACAAGCCACCCATGAGTAACAGCCAAAGAGAGGATGGTCCTGATTGTGGTTGGTTTAACTATAGGGATGAATGTCTTTGTGTCGTCAATACCCTGTTTTTTTTTTTTTTTTTTTTTTTTTTTTTTTTAAAGATTAGCAAAGAATATTATTAGAAAGGAATGAATGCAATACATAATGATACCATAGAAGAAAAGAAATTTAGATTGCAGTCCACCTTCAGCATAGCCATCAGCAAACTAACAATCTAAATCAATTTGCAAAGAAAATAAAAAATAAATCAGTTGAATCTAAATCTCGGATGGTCTTGAGCATCCCATCTAAGATTCTCCAAAGAAAAATGAGGAGGATTCATCCAAGTCATTGAGGTTCTCGTTGCCGCTGTATGATTTGCTAAACCATCCGCAATTTAATTTGCTTCCCGAAAATTATAAGTAACTCTCCATGAGATTCGATCTAGATAGCTTTTGTAGTGGAGCCATCTTTGTTGGAAACACCATGGGATGTTACCATTCCTGATGCACTGAATCGTGGCCTCTGAATTCCCTTCCACCCAAATAATATCCAAATTCATGTTCATTGCCAATTTGATTCCTTCAAAGAACGCAGCAAACTCTACCCAAAAGTTGGTAGCAATACCTTCATAAATTGCAAAGCATCGAAGAGGACTTCCCGAATGATTTCATAGGACACCACCCACCCTCGAATGACCTGGATTACTCACATCCATCAAAATTGATCTTAATACAACCCTCTTCCGGGTGAGCCCAACGAACTTCAGAAATACCTTTGTGGGGTTGTGAAGAACAAGAAAGCCACAACTTCCTAGATAAGAGAAGGTCAACCATAGATCTTACGTGAATCTTATTACAAGAAGAAAATCCTTGAATCTTTTTCACAATAGCTTGAATCACCATCTTCATATCTCTACAAATATTCTCGAACCTGTGCAGATACCTCTCCCTCCAGAGCTGATAAGGGATAATGATAGCTGCTACCTGCCAAACAAATTTAATTGGGACCGCACTTGCCTTCTTCTTCCACCAAGAGAATAGTTCTTGAATGGAAAGGAAACCAGGCCACCTAAGATAGAAAAAAATTCAAGAAGCCCAACCACACCTACTGCGAGAAATTGCAATCAAGGAAAATATGATTTGTAGTCTCACCCTGCTGTTGGTGAAAACCTTTGTCAACCAAGCGAGCCTTGTAATGCTCAATAGTTCCATCTGCTTTGCGCTTGATCTTGTACACCCATTTACAACGAACCAGATTAGTATGGAGATGGGGGGGAACTAATGTCCAAGTGCCATTGCCAACAAGGGCATTGAACTCGTCTGTCATTGCAACCAGCCACTGTGGATCCTTGTTTGTTTGGGTAAAGGAAGTGGGTTCGGAGGTAGAGATGGTAGTAGGGGATATGGAGAGGTGGAGATGAGGGTTAGGGCAAGGTCGCAGGGTCATAACATGGGAGCAGGCTGGTGGTAAGGGTGGTGCAGGTGGCGGGTTGGGGGAAGGAGCGGTTTGAGGGGAGGCCTGGGTTTGGGCGATAGTTGTGGTGGGTGGTGGTGGTGAGGGAGAGGTCTTGGTTGGAGGGGCTGTGTATAGGGTACTAAGGGGAATGGTGCGGCATGGTGGAGAGGTTGAAGGGGAAGGGGAGGGAGATGTGGCAGGTGGTGGGTTAGGGAAGGGTAGGAGTGGATCAGGAGTT
The DNA here is from genome assembly GCF_013358625.1 of Macadamia integrifolia. Classification (NCBI taxonomy): domain Eukaryota; kingdom Viridiplantae; phylum Streptophyta; class Magnoliopsida; order Proteales; family Proteaceae; genus Macadamia; species Macadamia integrifolia. Next base: position 14,162,820 of record NC_056557.1, read on the forward strand.
GCAGGATCTGTGGTGGTAGGTTGCTAGTTGACAGAGAGAGGAGTGAAGGCCCAAGGAGCGGGTAGGAGAGTGGATGGTGCAAGTCCTAGAACAGAGGAGGTGGTCATTTGGAATGGGTAAACTGACTCATCAAAACGAACATGAAGAGCAATGTACATACGATTAATGTGTATGTCCATGCAGCGATAACCAGAGTGGAATGGACTGTAACCTAGATACACACAGGGTGATGACTGAAATTACATCTTGCGATTGTTATAGGGATGAAGGAAGGGAAAGCAGTGACAACCAAAAGTGCGCAAGAAGGAATAGTCAGGTGGGTGCTTGTGAACGAGTTCAAAAGGGGAGAACCCCCCAGTGACACGAGAGAGCATTCAATTGATCAGGTATACCATGATAGAACTTGTATTTTAGGGTTTGTGATTCTATATATTCCATTGATGAAAGATAGTTTAAATATACAAGAGTTGCCATTCACATGTGATCTACTTACCATCATGTGATATGGATTTTGGTATACAAGGGAATGTAAGATTGTGAATATAGGAGTTACCATTCACATGTGATATTCTTGCCTTTCACATGTGATATGGATTTTGGTATACAAGGTGATAGAGAGGATAGGAATCCTCGTGTACAAGGTAAGAAAGATCTGATAGAATATTCGATTGAAATCCTAAATGGACTGATAGAAGGAGACGATGATCACACCCTTATTGGGAGGGAGCGGTAGCGGTTTCTATTTCTAAAGTGGAAATAAGTTTAGGAACTGAATAAAATATATATAAAAACAAATATTTTAAAAGAGGGATAGTTTGGGTATTTTAAGTAAAAAAAATTCGTGTAGGGAAGTGGAGAATGATTGCTCATATTCTAAGAGAGAAGGAGAGGTAGAAATTTGTCATTTTAGGGAATCAGAAGAAGAAGAAAAAAATTGAATAAGTTTGTTCGGGTAGATATAGCGTAAATAAAGGAATGAAAGAAATTTTCACGAATATCAACAAGGAAGAGGTTTTGTGTTTGGTCGACCATGCACATAGTTGTCGGATGAGAATAAAAGTGATCCACAATAGACCATCCCTCATCCAATGATTGTGCGCATGACTATGCACAAAACTTTTAGCCGTGTTTATAGTATAGATGACTATAAGAAATAATTGCATATAGCTTTCAAATTTATTTATCCTTAAGTTACAACATCAGACTCTAACGCAAAGAAAAAGATTATATTTAATTAATTTTATATACTAATAACATAATAAGAAAAATTGCACAAATCATTTTTCACACTCCTCTTTAAAAATCCATCTTCAAATAAACTGTCAAAAATACCTTTGTACACCGAGAGTTAATTCCAATTCCATCTTTGGATTTTGGGATTGATTTCACATAAACCACAATAACTCTCTCATATCAAAATGGGATGAAACCGGGTGCGTTGGAAGAACTTTTATAGTCACATTGGCACATAGAGGATCTGTCTTCTAGAAAATTTATCTTTAATACAAAAAATGCCCCCAGTGAAAATATACCAAATTATCAGTTGCATACCCAGAAATCGTACCATTTACCATGGATGAATCAAACTACTCAAACAAATCATATACTACTGTCATCTCATCGCAGAGACCATACGTTTCCACATCATCGCTATTGGACATCTCAGCTCACTCTAGCTGACCACGTCACCAATGCTATGTGACCAAGATTGCCAATAAAGACAATTAGGGCACCGTTTGACAACGTTTTTGCCGTTTTTGTTCCCAGAAACCGTAAAAACATAAATTTACGTTTCTATGAACAAAAATAGATTTTTGGGTGTATGTTAAATCTGTTTCTTGAAACAAGATACTCCAATACTTAAAAAAAAAAAAAAAAAAAAGTGAGATTTCCAAGAGAAAGATGAAAAAAAGCAAATGCCCAAATTTCCATACGGAGACAGCAAAAATCAACCAAGGGGGAGGCTCAATGAGGAAGGAAATTGTCACAAGCAGACCTGTAACACCTGCAATGTGCATAAATTGCGGAAATGTATACTCTTGGAGCACAATCGGTCTTCATTGATCTAAGAAATAAGTTGGCAACAGAGGCATGAAATGAAAGAGAAAAATAAAATAACAAGAGACCTATCTGAAATATGGGTATGTCTAAATGTAAACTACCCGGTTACAAAAACCTTGTAACCTAAATTATTGTGTCCCCATTATTTTGTCATTTTGTGATTGCTTTTAAGGTCAAAAAAGTAAATTACTGTGTCCCCATTATTTTGCCATTTTGTGATTGTTTTTAAGGTTAAAAATGTAAATTACTATGTCCCATTTATTTTGTCATTTTGTGATTGCTTTTAAGGTCAGAAAAGCAAATTCAACCTCAACTTTTTGAATCATTACTTTAATTTAAACGGCAAAACGAGGGGTATTCTGAGAATGAATACACTCTTCCCAAACAACCCAAACAACCCCTCGCCCCAACTGATCGTCTTCCTCCTCGCGAGTCTTTCTGTTACCTTTCTTGGTTTTTATGGCATAAAGTTTGGCAAGATCATCTCCAGTGAGTCAGGTAAAGGCTCTCTTTCTTCTCGGCATGTCCAATGCTTATGGGTTCTAGGGTTTAAAACTTTTGGTGGACTTCATTTTTGTTTTTTGAAATTTAGAAAACAAAACTTCTTCCCAGAAATTCATGTATCAATTATATTGCAATAATTTCTATTGTTGTGCATTAGAGATGAGGTGGGTAAGATAGTTCTAATCATGTCTCTTTTTCTTTCTTCAAAGAAACCGATTGTATTAAATATGCTAGTATTTTTAATAAAGTTAAAATCCAGAAAGATGAAAAATGGCAATATTGCATGCTTTTTTTTTTTTTTCCGTAAAGTAATATCATAGGCTTTGTACTACTATAATGATGACATGTGAAATTTTGTAATTATAATATATTTTATAAGTTGATTCTAAGGGTTTTGGGATTGATTCTGGTCAATTCCAATTTGATTTGGATTGATATTGACAGCTACTAATTTGATCTTTAATTCTGTGTTTAAAATCGATTATAAGGTTTATAGGACTAGATCGTGGGTCTTAAGATTTGAGGGCGATTCTAGGGTTTTTTTTATCCGATTTTGATTCGATTGGATCAAAATTTATAGGAATCAGTTCCAAGGATGTAGGGGATAGTATCAGTATTGGTCTCTGTCAATGCTGATTCTATACTGATCCAGATCGGATGGGATCGGTGAGTATTGGTCTACTTTACCCTTGATTTTTATAAAAGGTGCTACTTTTTACCTATTTTACCCCTGAAACGATCTGGATAACCGATTAGGATCGAGGATCGGTCTCAGCCGATACGACCGATCCTAGACCGATACTTGAAACCATGATCAGTTCGATCTCTAATTCCAAGTTTAAAATCCCTAGTTGATTTGGCTAGTTCGGATCAATCCCAATTCTGATCATTATAGAATGGCATAACTAAGATTTTTGGGATTAGGCTATTGGTTTTTAGAATTTAGTGTCAATTCTAGCATTTTTGTGATTGATTCGGATATGATCCAGACTGGAATCATTAGGGACCAATTTATTCTTTGATTTTGAGTTAAAATTCTGGTATTAGCCGATCTGGATTAGAATTGGTCATGAACTATCCAACTCCGGAAGTTTTAGAATGGTCAATTTAGAATTGGAATCACTAGAGGGATTGCTTTGATACTCAATTTCGAGTTTAAAATAATTGGTTGAATAAACCAATTTCGATCCAAATCGACCATAGTAATACCTATCCAGGCTATTTCAGAATGACTGATTATAAGGCTTTTGTGATTGATTTGATCCATTTCCAATTTTGGTCACTTTGATCTAGATTTTATCTAGTATTAGGCCAAATTGAAATCAAACTTCAATTTCAATTTAGACCGATTCGGTTTTTATTGGGTTGACTTAATGGCCTCTTGTAGGTAATATGTTCTCTTTTAGTAATTTTTTTAAGTTGTTGTAAGGTCTTTTATGGTTTCGATTCTCTTGATTTGGTCCAATTCAATTTTTTACCGATTTGATAAAAACTCAAATCGATAAAGGTTCGTTTCACATTTCTCTTAATTAGTCCAACCCGCTTGGACTGGAAATGGACACCCTTAGTCAAAGCAATAGACCCAATCACCCAACGGTTAATATAATTTTTTTTTTCAATCCCATGTTAGACTTTAGAGAGACAAGGAATTAAGATTTGAGATTCCAAACGTAGTGATGGGTCTATTTGAGGATAAAATTACATTGCTACCATTTTTAAACACTTTGTCATAAAAAGTGGTGCAGCTTTTAAGTTTTTATTGGGAATATAAACACATGAAATTACTTTTTGGATCTTCTTAAACCAATTATTTCTTTCACAGTATAAGACTTTTTAAGCAACTAAAAGTGAGTTACAAGCCTTTTGTAAACTACCTAGGTTACAACTAGACAAACCCCTGAAATATTATCAGCTAAAACGATGTAAGGGAAAAACACAGGGGTGAAAACCAACATCCAATAACAGATATAAGGGGGAAAAGATCAAGTACAGAGATAGCAAAAAAGAGAAGAGAACTGACTCACTGTTGAAGAGGTTTCCCAAAAAGTGAGAAGAAGACGTTTTCCTGCATCCACAAACCCTAGGTTTTTAGAAAATTTTGAAGAAATCCTGCTATATGGAGAATAAACAAACCACGCTGGGTTAATAGACCTCAGCGCAGATGCCTGACGAAGAAACAACGAGCACTTCTCTCGGCTTGTCCTCCGTTGCTCAAGATAAAGAAGAAAGACCACAAGGGCTTTAGCAATAGCGTCTCCAGAATCGTTTTGGAAGGTCTGCAGCAGACTCCTCGCCGTGAGATCTGAACCAATAGCCTCGTCGGTGGTGGAGGTTATGAGTAGATGAGCAGGGTCAGAGTGAAAGGGGAGGAGGAAGATGCCTGACGAGATGAACAGCGAGCACTTCTTCACTCTCTCGGTTCTCATTTTCACATGAAGGCTTCAGAAAGAAAAATAGGTGTTAAGCTTTTTGTCGGGAAACAAGTCATACTTGTTTTGCCACATGTGTTTCTGGCATCATAAATAGTCATAAATTTTGATTTTTGTTTCTAAAAACAAGAGAAATAGAACGACTTTACCAATTAAGTTTTAGACTGTTTCTACGTTTTTGGGAACAAGAAAATGCAGAAATGAAATATTATCAAACGGGCCTAGAAAAAAAACCAGAGACATCTTGAAGCTGATCTTCAGGCGCAGCTTGTGACGATAGAGGCTGATTTTGGCAATACCAAAGGCGCTTTAAAGGCGACGGGGACTGACAAAGCTCATGCTATTAAGAAGGCAAGAGCAGAAGGCGTGATTGAGGGTTGGGCGAAATTCCTACCCTCCGATGAGTACACGGAGAACCTCCGTCATGCAGTGTGCAACCGCCTAGTGTAGGGTATTAGTCTTATCAAGTCGATCATTCTCGAGAAAGACTCCCCATTTTGCTTTGCAGACGTAGATCATGAGCTGGTGAGAATGGGACAGGAGTCTTGAACCTCACAAAGTAGAAAGCTGAGTAGTGCTGGCTGAAAGGTGAGTGGTGAAGAAGAGGAAAATGCCGGTTCTTTTGACCCTGGCTTTTTAAAGGGCCACCGTTAATATTTTGTAATCTCCTTTGTTGAACGATGTGGAATTCAATTTACCCTTTTTTTTCTGTTCATAACTTTACCTTATTTGGTGATGCAGTCTTAGGGTTCAATTTTCGTTTCCGCTTCTTAAGTTTTAGAAAATCAAAGTAAATTTAGCGCAGTTGGTTTAGAGGGAACATGATACTCCGTCTTAAGAAGCAATATCACAGTGACCCCAGCGATTAGTCCGATCAAAGATCCGAACAACTAGACAAAAAAATAATAAAAAAAAAAACCTTTGTGTTACGCTTTGTTTCCCCGATAATTTTTTTTCAAATTTATGGATATCTTAGGTGACGTTCCGTTTTTTTAATTTTCAGAAGTTGGGTAGTGGGGACCACCTCTTTGGGAGATTCGTTTAATGTGCCTTGAGAGTTGGTATCAAGTGATGGTTCGCTCACCGGATCGTTAAGCCTCCTCGCAATTGACTGGGGGTGGGGTGCGATGCTTCGTAAATCTTCATAGCCTGAGAACCTTCGTAAATCTGAACGTTTCTAATGAGTCTTTGGTTCCTTGAATCCTTATATAAGCTTGAACGTTTCTATCTTCTTTATACATTTTTAGTTCAATTTTCTCTAAATCTTATTTCCTCATGTCTCTTTTGTGGCTATGGAGATGGATTCAAAGACCAGCAAGGCCAAACATCCAAGAGAAGAGGCCTCTTCCCTTCCTCTTTGCCTTGCAAATTTGAGTCTGGTCTATTGGAGTCTTCCCCTAGTAGGGGTGAAATTTTTGCTTCTGTTGCACGCACTCTTTGGAAGGCTGAAGAGAGCATCAAGGACTTAAACATATCCCAATATAGCTTGCATGTGGCCAAGGCTCACAGCTCTGATCGAGGGCCACAGATGCCAAGTGTGATCTTTCTGAAGTTGAGGAGAAGATCTTGCTTCTGGAGGATGAGAAGTCTCGTGTTGTCGAGCAGGCCATGGCACACACCATTGGGTCCTGTAAGAGGTTTGTCCATTGGCGCTTTCCGGACTTTATCTTCAACGGGCTAGAGGAGTTCATTACGCAGAGCTACAGTAGTAAAGATGAGTAAAAGGGTATTGGAGATTTGTTCTCTTTTCCGATGATGATATGCTTCTCGGTTCATCATCTCCATCTCCAACTCTTCTCTTCGTCCTTTCTTTTTCCATGATGTGCCTCACCCTTTAACTGCTCTATTTCAAGTTTTCCTGCCTACTTCAAAGTGTTGTGAGCTTAATGGGTTGAGGTGGTGTTGTCATCTGGTTTCGGGGGGTTCGATCACTTATAACCAATACAACTCGATCTGATAAGAACTAGCTTTGGCCTATTGCGGATTCCATTTTTTTTGCTCTATTTTAATGAAAAATATTTTTCTATGTTGTTAAAAGAAAAAAAAAAAAAATATGAAAGATTTTTGTTCCAAACGGGATTTCTTGATAGTCATCTTGGAGATCTTTATTACAAAATGTAAATAATAATTAAAATGAATTGTGTTTTCTCTTTGGGAGCATAGCATACGTTAGCAGTTCCCGGGTCTAATGTCATTTCAAATTGAGAAGAGAGATAAAATTAGGGAGGCACTAGGTACACCATTCTCCCAGACAGAAATCATTTTCCCGTTATAAAATCATGATAAAACTAAAATAGGTTCCATTATAATTGAGTGCCTTAATATCAATAATTTTTTAATAGAAAGCAAAAATATAAAATGCATGTCAAGCACAATTAAACTATTATTAGAAGGCATCATCGATTTGTTATGAGCAATGGACATATCAATCAACATGCATTGTTGGTATGATAATTGGTTATAATAACTCATTGCCTCTAATATTTGACATATACCATTGTTTTCCCTTTTTTTGTTTTCCACTTAAGTTGGATGTTATGTTGAGGAATTATGATAACGAAACTTCGCGATACTAAGGCATTGGTGGAAACCAATCATATCGATTTATAGTTATGTTGAGGATTATGATGAACCACCGCAAATTATTTTATCGCCGAAGCTCACATCCATTGTCGTGGCTACTGTGGTGCTGCCCCTGCAACTGTAAGCCCCTCCACCTAGAGCCTTGGAATTTACGATGCTAAAAATAGGGATGCTCATTCTATAGTTTTTGTAACTTATAAAATGTATATAGTAAGATAATAGTCTTGAATACAAGATAATAGTGTTGTCCAACCAAAGAGAAGTGATGGAATTAGCGCAGAATACATGCAGGCAACAAATTTCATCAGAGGAGGGAAGACCTTATGTATGTCCAGTATAGCAATAGAATTCTATAGAACAGTAAAATAATACCGCCTTACTAAGGGCCCGTTTGATTTTGTTTTTAGAAATGGTTTTTCCATTTTTCTGTGTTCAGAAACAGAAAAACATCATTTTTTCTGTTTGATTTTTTTGTTCTGTTTCACCTATTTATGAAATAAAAATTAAAATTTATATCTACTTTTGTTCCCAGAAACAGGAATGGAGAAATACCTTTTAGTTACTTTTTTGTTTCTTGAAACAAGGTGGGGGAAAAAATCATGAAATCCCGAGTCCCGACGCCCTACCCCCTCCTATCTCCCTGCAGCTCTCCACAAGCTGCAACTCTCCACAAAGCTCGGCGATCGTCTCTGCTCTCTCGCGAAGCTCCAGCGATCGTCTCTGCTCTCTCTCGAAGCTCAGCATTCTCTGCTCTCTCTCTCTCTCTCTGTCTCTCGTCAAGCAACGGAGAGTTGCAGCGACAAGTACGATCGTCAGTCTCAGGTATCATTTCAAGCACTAATTCACATATCTGATTTAATCTCTGTGACGTGGGGATTTGGGGGTTATCTTGTTGATATCTAATGGGTAATCTCTGGTCCTAATTTCTGATTCCTTCTAATTTGTGTGGATTTGAGGGTTGTCTTGTTGATCTCTGGTGGATTTAAATTCTTTGTTTGCTATTTCCGTTGCTGATGTTGTTGCTGTTCTTCCCTAATTCTTTGCTGGTCGAGATATTGAATGTTTTCTTTTCTTCCTGAATATTATTATTACTATAATGTCTCTGGATCAATTTGTAGATTGTAACGGTTGGTGCGTTACTTGATATTCTGTGGTCTTAGAATCGAGGTGAGACTTGATTACCTGATTCCGGACTGATTTCAATTCTCACCATGGCCTAGCCGAACCTTCAGGCCTTACCAGCAGACCAAGCACTCCAATTGTTTGTGCTAAGGCCTAGCCGAAGCCTGATGTGTAACAGGGATCATTGGTGCACAATGCAAGATCTAACATGTTTAGCATATCTCTTAAGTCAATGCAGACTACAGTTTAATTATGAAAAGCTAGCTTCTCTCTTCAATTCTCAAGATAGCAACAGCTTCAATGGCTAATTCAATATACTAATCGTGATCAGTATCTTAATAAAAGAACCTGATTATACTGTGCAGCAATATCAGGAAGTTGGATTTTTCAATTATGTGCAGTAAATTACAAGATGATTGCCAAGGACTAATATCTGTCTGTTCAGAAGGTCTGAAACAGCACTTGGCCTCTTAAGAATCAACCTCATGCATCCTTGTCCAAAAATTCAGTGGCTGACCACTTGGCCCAGTTCCTTGGTCCATATAACTGTTCCGATCAGCCAAAAGCCTGCTTCTGTTGGTGTGTCTTCGTTTTTGTTTTTAGAAAAATCATAAATTTGAAAATTGAGCATCTAAAATTAATTCACTGGCTTCTAATTTTAATTAAAGTTTGATATAGTTGATTCTTTTAGAAAGACCTTCATTTGTGCCTTTTGTTCTTTATACCGTAAAAAATTAGAAAATGGAGTGTCGAAGGAACTAATAGTTTATTTTGTTTGTGCCTTTTATTCTTTATCCTCACTTTAGTCTACACCTAACTAAAGTGAATCAACAAGCCAGTCAGACCAAAGTCCAAGCTGCAAATTTTGGGCCAGTAACTATTGTAATGTTTAGATGCTAGTTTCAGGTGGTCCGTGATAAAGATTTTAATCCTCTAAGCAGTCTCAAAAGCAAAATTAGGGCCCATGAGAGGGGCATTAAAAAATAGGGCCCGTGAGAGGGGCATAAAAAAAAAAAAAAGAGGGTAAGGCAATGAATGAGAAAGGATTAATCATTGGATTTCACAATAAAAAAGCAAGACTTATCTCAAATCAATTTAGGTTAAATAAAATTAAACGCAATAACCCATGGAAACATTAGAGTGGAAAATCCTCAGGCTCTTCCAATCTCTAATGTCTATATTTACTATTGTAACTAACCTAGACTGAGATACTCAACCACATTTCGTTGGGTTAAACTGAACATTAGAAAAAAGGGAAAATATTGAGAAGCTTGGGTCATCTAGGAATTGATATCGATGGGGACTTGGTAAAAGGGAATGGCTGGACCAGCATTGCTGAGAAAGGAAGAACTGGCCATCTGCAAACTGTTAGAAGCGAAGAGAAGAGAAGAGACAAAGGAGGATCTTCTACTCATGTGTTGGAGCCTTGGAGGCAATGTCACCGGCCTTCCAGAGTTTCCGACTTCCAAGTTTCAACTTCGGAATTCCTGAACACAAAAAGAAACCTAATAAAATGTCAAGGGTCTCGAGTGTGCAATCTGTAGAAAATACAATGCTCATTGAGCAGCTCCTAAATAGGGTCTGTGAGGATTTGTGAACATATTAATCGCTTAGGAAGATAGAAACCTTATTTGTCTTGATCATTCACCTCAAATTATGTAATGAAGTGTCATTTACCTCACTGGGTGAGTGGAAGGAGGATATAAATATAAATACTACTTTGCTTACGATTTTTGAAATCTCCCATCATACCTCTAATATAAATCTCCTCCAAAATGTAGAAAAGGATTATTACTCCACTGAACTCCCTCTTGTTTAAGCGTGATCTGAAAATTAAAATGAAACCATCTCTCCCCATGCTGTTGAAAAGAATTGAATAATAGGCTGCTGGTCCATGGAAATATTAATATATTCTCAGTAGCAGTCAATCATCTGATACTGCTTCCAAATCAAGGAAGTATTAAGTTGACCAAACATATCAACCGTCTCATTTTAGCATCTTTAACCTTTCAACTTTGGGAACCAAAATTCAGGAAGTTAGTGAAAAAACAAGCTCATCAAAATCAATCCAGTATGACTTTAGGTGTTTTTTTCCATGAAACTAATTGTGTGAATGGGTTAAAAATGCCTAAAATAGGACGTACATAAAAAATTAGGGGAAAAAAAAACACGTTTTGAGGGTCGAAACTAAAGTTTCCATCCAATTGAGAAAATTTCCCTGCTTTCCTCGAAATTTCGATAAATTTTCCACATTTCAACTGAAATTTCGATAAATTTTCCACATTTCAACTGAAATTTCGATCTCCCCCAGGGTTGAAATTTGGTCGAAACCTGATATTTTGAATGTTGAGCTACAAAACATCAAAGCAGAAGCAGCAACCCTGTGGAGCAAGGGGGATGGGAATAATCAATCAATAGAATCATTCCAACATCTTAACCCAGCGTTAAACCCTTAACAAGATTTAACGTTACCATCTATATAACACAACTTCCCTTTCTTGTTCCCCATCAAAATCACTAACTTCAACACAGATGACATAATAAGCAAGACATATTATCATAATATTCTAGATGGCTATAAGCAACTTGTTAAAGATCAAATCCATCGTATATGTATGTCGCAAGATCATTTGTGATATCAGAAAATTAGTTGGGAAAAACAAGAAAAATTAAACATCAGGTCAAAGGATTAAAACAACTGAAATTTGTTAAAAGAACAAAAATTTTGGAGTTCTTGCAAGAAAAAAAATTTCTTTGATCACAAAATACCAACACTGCCCAATGGTAAAAACAAGATTAATAACATGATTAGTCTTTCTATAATAAGTTACCATGATTAAGGTTAAATCAGAAATCAAACCAGTAACATGCTTTACCATAGACTTAAATTCACATTTTTCATATGATAACCAAACAATTTGGTTAAAAAAAAAAAAAAAACACTTTGGTTTTTGTAATACGGTTGTGAGTCTTGTGACTCATGGGGAGAATGACCGTAGGTATCCAAGCATTTACACATTACCCACAGGCTCCGTTTGATTGCAAGGGGAATGCAAATTTTTGACATAAAGTGAAATTTATTTCCCAAGGGAAATAAAATTTAGATGTTTGATTGCCGGGGAAATATATTTACCATGTGAAAAAAATTCCACTTAAACATTAAAATTTCCTTTTTCATTCCTGACCAAAATAGGATGAAAAATAAAAACCCTACTCATGATCTCTTTCTCTCACCCTCTCATGACTCACTTTCCTTGCCCTGCTCGTGAATCACTTTTCATGGCCTAGTAGTTGAGATTCTCAACCCTTGGACTGGTTTTTTTGGTTCCCTCGGTCTCGGAAGCGGTGGATTAGGGTTTAAAGCTTCTTACTCTGCGTTTTTATCCTCCATAGAGCCGCCTCCATCCTATTTGATCCATCCCATTTTCGGCGCCTGTGACTGAGAGAGCCAGAGAGCTTTCTTCTCAGATCGAGAGATTCAAAGTGAAGTAAGTGATGGGTCATGTAATCCAAGAAAAAAGGAAGGGAGCAGGGTCTGTCTTCAAGTTACACACACACACCACCGCAAGCAGAACACAGATTTGAATTGGGAGGATTTTTAGGGCCAAAATATCTGTTCATTCTCGCTCAGATAAAGAACCTTTAAATATCAAGTTTGATTTCTTTCTCTATTTTGTTCCATTTTATTTTGTTTGCTTCGCCTCCTTAGTCCTCAATGAGCACAGAACTCACCTCAAGTATTAGATGAAATGTGTCATAGAGATATTCTATCCTGTAATATTGTATTAAGCATTTGTGATTCCTGTTATGGCATTCAGACTTTGATAATCAGATTCAGGAATCAGACTTATTGTATTAAGTCTGAAATGTGTCATAGAGAGTAAAATTCCACATGGTCATTGATACATGAGCTGCAAGTCTCTGTGTTTATGAATTTCAATGGTAACATCTTCCTCATATCACCTCAACAACACTGCTCCAAGATTGGAAATAGTTCATTACAGTCGCTATGCCTTAAGTGGTTGCCTGCACCCATACTTTCTCCCAATTTGGCCTATCTCTCCCCACCCAAATACTAGAAAGATAGATGGCCTGTTATGCCTGTTACATGCAACTATAGGAGTTGGACGAGCTATATTATCTACTTATTTTCTGTCATTCATGTTTGGTCATCTATTTACTAAGTTATGTTTAGATATTTATGTGTCATGGGGTAGTGGGAATGGTTAAGGAAGTTGTAGAGAGTATGGAATAGAGTTCTAAATGGGATGGGGAATTGTAACTTTGTTTTTCAAGTCCTATTTAATTTGATGGACATCTTAAATTACTGATAGATTGATATCTTTTATTGCTGCTAAAATTTGTTGTTTTAGGAATGGGTAAACAAGAAGATAAATTAATAAGCTTTAAGTATTCACAGGTAGGAAAGTCATGTTGCCTGTGTTGTCAGGAAAACCCATGGAACCCCCAAGTCTTCTGGCAAGAATAAGTGATCAAAAGGAGTCCCAAGTTTAATGGAAAAGTATCCAAATAAAGCATTTTGGTTCTATGTTGCTACTGCTACAGAAAATTACTATTGTCTTTAATACAGGATGCAGAATTCCCTGCAATCACTAGGTACAATATAAAAAACATAATTATAAGCAAAACTATACAAACCCAACCTTGACTATCTACTTGACTAGATCAGCTGACCACTCAGTCCGAGTCACATCCATTTCTTGTGGTTTCTTAGGGATTCATAGAAGTGCAACCAAGTTTATATAATGTTGTGCTTGAAGATGATACTTACAAGGGAGAGATCAAAATTGGCTTTAAACTCCCAGAAAATGTATGAATTTCTGTTTTTCAAATCTATTTATGCATGGATTTATGTTAGCCCTTTGAATCTAGAATTAAACAGAAGTTAGTACTGATGATCTCCTAATCTACAGGTGCAAAAGGAAACAAGAGTATGTACTAAGCTGGACAAGCAAAAACCAGAGTCAATATATGGAACACTCTTCAGTTTTTGGAAAATTCCTTGGTTGAAATTTTGAGTGCATATACATGTTAAGGACTGGTTGCTAATTTTCATTTTACTATCAAACCTTATTGGATGAAAGGGGTGTAACTGGTTACAATTTAGTAAGTTTGGTTGGATTACTAGTTTTTTAAAAAATTATATCTATTTTACATCAATTTTACATTCAACCAAACAACTTTGGGAAATTAATTTCACTTCATTGCTGTTGCAACCAAACAACTCAAAAGTGAAAAAAAAAAATTTCCTTCATAGGGGTAGATGAAAATAAAGTTAAGCGCACTCTAATGGAAACTTGAAATTTAAAAGTCCCATTCAGATCAACAAAGTTAAGAGTGAGCAGATAAATTTAGCATAATCAAAATCTTATGGAATAAGAAATCTTCAAAACTGAATTTCAAACCAAAATTTTAAAATAAATCCTTCAAAAATATAGGTAATTGAAAGGATAAGAAAAAATGTCAGACTACTATAGAATAATTAGTAAATTGAAATAGCAGAGACCAAATCAATTTCAACATTAAACAAATATGGTTTGCACTTGTGGAAAGAATGGAGAGAACCTGTGGCTGCGAGTCTGCAACCTGTGGACTTCATTGGGGTTGGGCATAGCAAGAGAAGGAAGATAGAAACGGGAGAGAAGAGCATTTCCGTAGCTAGTGCAATTCCCTTCTAAATCCACATCCATTTTCCGAAAAGACGAACTCTGCAAATTTTTCTACCTTGGTTGAGGCTTGGCTAAGTTGGAAGGGCGATTTTTCTCTAGAACTGTTGACACAGTAGAAGTGTGTTTTGTATTTCATGTCTTTCAATAGAGAGAATAATTCATTATATAGAGAAGAGATGTTGCCCTAGTTTGCTAGGGTTTGTACAATATATGGAAGGAATCCATGATAGGGAAGGATGGTGGAATATTATCCTACCAAGAATATGCTAATACAATATAGGAAGAGTATATTGAGTTACCCTAATGGGTTGAACACAATATACGTCATTACACCCCCTCAAGATGAAGATGGAGAGGATCGAATCTTCAGCTTGTCACCCATAAACTGGAACCGTGCAGTAGGTAAGGCCTTGGTGAGCACATCAGCGATCTGATCCTTTGTGGATATAAACTGAACAGAGAGTTGCTTGGATGCGACCCGTTCACGCACAAAATGATAGTCAATCTCGACATGCTTCATTCGGGCATGGAAAACAGGGTTTGCAGAGAGGTAAGTGGCACCAATATTGTCGCACCATAAAGTGGGAGGGCCACTAATGGGGAGATCGAGTTCTTTAAAAAGAGACTAACCAGATGAGCTCTGCAGATGTGTCAGCCAATGCCTTGTATTCCACCTCTGTGGAAGAGCGTGCGACAGTCCGTTGCTTGCGGGATGTCCATGATATGAGATTTGGGCCGAGAAAAATAGCATAACCACCAGTGGAACGACAATTTGTGGAGCTGCCTACCCAATCAGCATCACTGAAGGCATGCAAAGCAGAGGAGGGAGAGCGTTGGAGTAGCAGGCCATGTGAACGGCTTGCCTTGAGATAGAACAAGATGCGCTTGACTAAACTCCAATTATCCTCATTGGGGGCGTGCATGTACTGGCAAGCCCGATTGACCGCAAAACTAACATCAGGCCGGGTGAGAGTGATATACTATAGTGCACCAATGATGGAACGGTACTTTGTAGGCTCAGAGTATAGAGCACCCCCTAAATCAGATGGCTTTGAGGATGCGGCCATGGGAGTTTGAGAAGGCTTGCAATCCACCATTCTAGAACGCTTAAGCAAATCATCAATGTAGTGTTCTTTAGAAAGGATAAGACCAAGAGGGTACTGGATGGCTGCAAGGCCAAGGAAGAAGTGTAGAGGACCAAGATCCTTTATAGAGAACTCTGTAGCCAGGCGATAAATGAGAGAAGTGACCTACGATGGAGCACTGCTGATAACAAGAATGTCATCCACATAAATTAAAATATAGACATAGATGTTGCCCTTATGACAAATAAAAAGAGAGGGGTCTGTGCGAGAAGCCTAAAAACCCAATTAAAGTAAGAACTGAGTGAGGTGCTGGAACCAGGCACTTGGAGCTTGTTTCAGTCCATACAAGGATCGATGTAGGTGGCACACATAATGTGGATGAGACTTGTCTTCAAAACCAGGGGGCTAAACCATAAAAACCTCTTCATCAAGAATGCCATGCAGAAAGGCATTGTTGACATCTAACTGGAAAAAGGGCCAACCTTTGGAGACTGTAATGGCTAAGATAGATCGGACCGTGGTAGGCTTGACCATGAGACTGAATGTCTCATTGTAGTCCAATCCTTCTTGTTGATGAAACCCCTTTGCAGCAAGGCGTGCCTTGTAGCGTTCGAGAGAACTGTTAGCCTTCCTTTTAATTCTGAAAACCCACTTACAACCAACCAGGTTCATATGAGGCGATCGTGGAACAAGAGACCATGTGCCATTACGAATTAGAGCATTAAACTCTGCTGCCACTGCACCACACCATTCAGGGTATTCTAAGGCTTGCAAGTAGCAAGTTGGTTCAGTGAGGAGAGGTGAGCTAGCGGTGAGGGCACTGGGTCCAGGCTGGAGATGCATGATAAGTAAT